>NC_134883.1:939199-956699 GCF_041734735.1 Babylonia areolata | reverse complement strand
GACAGTTGTGGTAAAAAAAAAAATAATAAAATTAATTAATTAATTAATTAATAATAATAATAATAATAATAATAATAATAATAACGATAATAATAATAGTAATATTAACAACAGTTAAAACGTACCACAAGTTCAAAGACAGAAAAAGAATATCATATCACGGCTCTTTTGCTTACCACTGCAATATGTCGGCGTATAATGTACACACAGACTGGTGGGCCATTGCTATTTATTTTCATCAAGGGCAGAAGTGGACCAGCACACAATCAGCATCGTGCTGACTGGACTGCTGTTTTGAAGGAAAATCATGTCCCGGCTTCTGGAGATACCCAAGTAAACAATATAGACATCACAAGAAGCAACCAAAACACACACAAAATTGTGAAACAAATGACATAAAAATCCTGGAACAGATAACCTGACAGTAAACCATTTTCAATATCTGTTTTAAAAAATTTTTTAATCAATAAACAGACCGTGAAAAAAAAAAATTTTTTAATAAAATAAAATAAAAAAACAAACAGCGGAGGCCTTTTTTTTCTGTCCGATCTTTGAACGAGGGATTCAACAAAGGACAAACGCTCGTAACGACAAAAGGAAAACTGCCTTTTTTCTGTCTTTCTTTTTCTTTTTTTCTTTTAATCGAAAAACAGGCATCTTTTTCTTTCTTTCTTTTCTTTTTCAGAAAGTAACAATGCAATGGATTGTGGACCGAAAAGTACTAGATTCTCTGGCTAAATATTGATGGGCCGGCTGTTTTCGCGAAACTTTTCTTTAACCAACCCAAACCCACTCATTACCAGAGGACTGCAATGAGAGGAAAGAGACGAAATAACAGAGAAAATAGAAGTAAAATAGATGGGGGTGGGTGGGATGGGGTGAAGAAGAGAGATGAGCAGAGAAGAGTAGGGAGGGAAAGAGAGAGAGAGACAGAGACGATGTTTATTCAATATAGCACTGTATTATAAATAAAAATAATCAATATGTAGAATAGAGTGGGAGAAAGAGGAAAAGAGCAGCAAAGATGAGAGGAAGACGTTAGTGAGGAGGGAAAGAGATGTTATCACAACAACCAACATGTCAGACAGTCCTGGTGTTATTCAGGCACGAAAAGAACTTGATCTCTCTCTTCTTTTCTGTCATTCGTCTTCTTGTTCCTTCCTTCTTCTTCGTCTTGAAGAAAGACAGACATAGGCTCAGAAAGAAAGCAGTCGTTTCAACTGCTGTTTTCGCAGAAGCAATACATAGACGCATCCTGTGACGTAAATTACTGCAGACACGAAGCAGCAACCTATGGATAGTATGTGTTGGCGCGTGCGCGAAAGGTGACGCTTACATGCATGCCTACCACACAGTTGATTGCCTGTAACGCCTTGCGTTTGTGGAGGAAAAGAGAATAAAAATAATGCAACTACATAGAGTAAGTCATTTATGAATGGAGGAATAAAAAGAGGAAAAGACATATTAGACAACATTACAAACGTCCACAGAGTTTCAAAGACAGAAAAGAAGAATATCATGATGCAGAGGCTCCTTGTGTTAAGTGCAAATATGTCGGGATAACAGACACCAAGATCGGATGGGCCATTCCTATGTTTTATCAGGGCAGAATGGACAGACAATCACATCGTCTACTGATGCGTAGGAAATCACTGTTCCGGTGGGAGAAAAGTAAACAAAAGACATCACAAATGAATCCAAAACATCACGGTTACCCTGTCAAATTAAATGACACAAGCAAAAACTAACTGGACTGGAAGGAGGGAAAAGAGGAAACAGACAGACATGCCAATACTGATGCAGAGGACAGTCACTGTGTTATGTGGGAGGGAAAAGAGGAAACAGACATGCCAACACTGATGCAGAGGACAGTCACTGTGTTATGTGGGAGGGAAAAGAGGAAACAGACAGACAGACCAACACTGATGCAGAGGACAGTCACTGTGTTATGTGGGAGGGAAAAGAGGAAACAGACAGGCCAACACTGATGCAGAGGACAGTCACTGTGTTATGTGGGAGGGAAAAGAGGAAACAGACAGACAGACCAATACTGATGCAGAGGACAGTCACTGTGTTATGTGGGAGGGAAAAGAGGAAACAACAGACATGCCAATACTGATGCAGAGGACAGTCACTGTGTTATGTGGGAGGGAAAAGAGGAAACAGACAGGCCAACACTGATGCAGAGGACAGTCACTGTGTTATGTGGGAGGGAAAAGAGGAAACAGACAGGCCAACACTGATGCAGAGGACAGTCACTGTGTTATGTGGGAGGGAAAAGAGGAAACAGACAGACATGCCAATACTGATGCAGAGGACAGTCACTGTGTTATGTGGGAGGGAAAAGAGGAAACAGACAGGCCAACACTGATGCAGAGGACAGTCACTGTGTTATGTGGGAGGGAAAAGAGGAAACAGACAGACAGGCCAACACTGATGCAGAGGACAGTCACTGTGTTATGTGGGAGGGAAAAGAGGAAACAGACAGACAGGCCAACACTGATGCAGAGGACAGTCACTGTGTTATGTGGGAGGGAAAAGAGGAAACAGACAGGCCAACACTGATGCAGAGGACAGTCACTGTGTTATGTGGGAGGGAAAAGAGGAAACAGACAGACAGGCCAACACTGATGCAGAGGACAGTCACTGTGTTATGTGGGAGGGAAAAGAGGAAACAGACAGACAGGCCAACACTGATGCAGAGGACAGTCACTATGTTATGTGGGAGGGAAAAGAGGAAACAGACAGACAGGCCAACACTGATGCAGAGGACAGTCACTGTGTTATGTGGGAGGGAAAAGAGGAAACAGACAGACAGGCCAACACTGATGCAGAGGACAGTCACTGTGTTATGTGGGAGGGAAAAGAGGAAACAGACAGGCCAACACTGATGCAGAGGACAGTCACTGTGTTATGTGGGAGGGAAAAGAGGAAACAGACAGGCCAACACTGATGCAGAGGACAGTCACTGTGTTATGTGGGAGGGAAAAGAGGAAACAGACAGACCAACACTGATGCAGAGGACAGTCACTGTGTTATGTGGGAGGGAAAAGAGGAAACAGACAGTCACTGTGTTATGAGGGAGGGAAAAGAGGAAACAGACAGACATGCCAATACTGATGCAGAGGACAGTCACTGTGTTATGTGGGAGGGAAAAGAGGAAACAGACAGTCACTGTGTTATGTGGGAGGGAAAAGAGGAAACAGACAGACAGGCCAACACTGATGCAGAGGACAGTCACTGTGTTATGTGGGAGGGAAAAGAGGAAACAGACAGGCCAACACTGATGCAGAGGACAGTCACTGTGTTATGTGGGAGGGAAAAGAGGAAACAGACAGACAGGCCAACACTGATGCAGAGGACAGTCACTGTGTTATGTGGGAGGGAAAAGAGGAAACAGACAGACAGGCCAACACTGATGCAGAGGACAGTCACTGTGTTATGTGGGAGGGAAAAGAGGAAACAGACATGCCAACACTGATGCAGAGGACAGTCACTGTGTTATGTGGGAGGGAAAAGAGGAAACAGACAGGCCAACACTGATGCAGAGGACAGTCACTGTGTTATGTGGGAGGGAAAAGAGGAAACAGACAGGCCAACACTGATGCAGAGGACAGTCATTGTGTTATGTGGGAGGGAAAAGAGGAAACAGACAGGCCAACACTGATGCAGAGGACAGTCATTGTGTTATGTGGGAGGGAAAAGAGGAAACAGACAGGCCAACACTGATGCAGAGGACAGTCACTGTGTTATGTGGGAGGGAAAAGAGGAAACAGACAGACAGGCCAACACTGATGCAGAGGACAGTCACTGTGTTATGTGGGAGGGAAAAGAGGAAACAGACAGACATGCCAATACTGATGCAGAGGACAGTCACTGTGTTATGTGGGAGGGAAAAGAGGAAACAGACAGTCACTGTGTTATGTGGGAGGGAAAAGAGGAAACAGACAGACATGCCAATACTGATGCAGAGGACAGTCACTGTCTTATGTGGGAGGGAAAAGAGGAAACAGACAGTCACTGTGTTATGTGGGAGGGAAAAGAGGAAACAGACAGACAGACCAACACTGATGCAGAGGACAGTCACTATGTTATGTGGGAGGGAAAAGAGGAAACAGACAGACAGGCCAACACTGATGCAGAGGACAGTCACTGTGTTATGTGGGAGGGAAAAGAGGAAACAGACAGACAGGCCAACACTGATGCAGAGGACAGTCACTGTGTTATGTGGGAGGGAAAAGAGGAAACAGACAGACAGGCCAACACTGATGCAGAGGACAGTCACTGTGTTATGTGGGAGGGAAAAGAGGAAACAGACAGACCGGCCAATACTGATGCAGAGGACAGTCACTATGTTATGTGGGAGGGAAAAGAGGAAACAGACAGACAGGCCAATACTGATGCAGAGGACAGTCACTGTGTTATGTGGGAGGGAAAAGAGGAAACAGACAGACAGGCCAATACTGATGCAGAGGACAGTCACTGTGTTATGTGGGAGGGAAAAGAGGAAACAGACAGACAGACCAACACTGGTGCAGAGGACAGTCACTGTGTTATGTGGGAGGGAAAAGAGGAAACAGACAGACAGACCAACACTGGTGCAGAGGACAGTCACTGTGTTATGTGGGAGGGAAAAGAGGAAACAGACAGACAGACCAACACTGGTGCAGAGGACAGTCACTGTGTTATGTGGGAGGGAAAAGAGGAAACAGACAGACAGACCAACACTGGTGCAGAGGACAGTCACTGTGTTATGTGGGAGGGAAAAGAGGAAACAGACAGACAGGCCAACACTGATGCAGAGGACAGTCATTGTGTTATGTGGGAGGGAAAAGAGGAAACAGACAGGCCAACACTGGTGCAGAGGACAGTCACTGTGTTATGTGGGAGGGAAAAGAGGAAACAGACAGGCCAACACTGATGCAGAGGACAGTCACTGTGTTATGAGGGAGGGAAAAGAGGAAACAGACAGGCCAACACTGATGCAGAGGACAGTCACTGTGTTATGTGGGAGGGAAAAGAGGAAACAGACAGACAGGCCAACACTGGTGCAGAGGACAGTCACTGTGTTATGTGGGAGGGAAAAGAGGAAACAGACAGACAGACCAACACTGATGCAGAGGACAGTCACTGTGTTATGAGGGAGGGAAAAGAGGAAACAGACAGGCCAACACTGATGCAGAGGACAGTCACTGTGTTATGTGGGAGGGAAAAGAGGAAACAGACAGGCCAACACTGATGCAGAGGACAGTCACTGTGTTATGTGGGAGGGAAAAGAGGAAACAGACAGGCCAACACTGATGCAGAGGACAGTCACTATGTTATGTGGGAGGGAAAAGAGGAAACAGACAGGCCAACACTGATGCAGAGGACAGTCACTGTGTTATGTGGGAGGGAAAAGAGGAAACAGACAGACAGGCCAATACTGATGCAGAGGACAGTCACTGTGTTATGTGGGAGGGAAAAGAGGAAACAGACAGACAGGCCAATACTGATGCAGAGGACAGTCACTGTGTTATGTGGGAGGGAAAAGAGGAAACAGACAGACATGCCAAAACTGATGCAGAGGACAGTCACTATGTTATGTGGGACGGAAAAGAGGAAACAGACATGCCAACACTGATGCAGAGGACAGTCACTGTGTTATGTGGGAGGGAAAAGAGGAAACAGACAGACCAACACTGATGCAGAGGACAGTCACTGTGTTATGTGGGAGGGAAAAGAGGAAACAGACAGACCAATACTGATGCAGAGGACAGTCACTGTGTTATGTGGGAGGGAAAAGAGGAAACAGACAGACCAATACTGATGCAGAGGACAGTCACTGTGTTATGTGGGAGGGAAAAGAGGAAACAGACAGGCCAACACTGATGCAGAGGACAGTCACTGTGTTATGTGGGAGGGAAAAGAGGAAACAGACAGGCCAACACTGATGCAGAGGACAGTCACTGTGTTATGTGGGAGGGAAAAGAGGAAACAGACAGGCAGACCAACACTGATGCAGAGGACAGTCACTATGTTATGTGGGAGGGAAAAGAGGAAACAGACAGACAGACCAACACTGATGCAGAGGACAGTCATTGTGTTATGTGGGAGGGAAAAGAGGAAACAGACAGGCCAACACTGATGCAGAGGACAGTCACTGTGTTATGAGGGAGGGAAAAGAGGAAACAGACAGACAGGCCAACACTGATGCAGAGGACAGTCACTGTGTTATGTGGGAGGGAAAAGAGGAAACAGACAGACAGACCAATACTGATGCAGAGGACAGTCACTGTGTTATGTGGGAGGGAAAAGAGGAAACAGACAGACCGGCCAATACTGATGCAGAGGACAGTCACTGTGTTATGTGGGAGGGAAAAGAGGAAACAGACAGTCACTGTGTTATGTGGGAGGGAAAAGAGGAAACAGACAGACATGCCAATACTGATGCAGAGGACAGTCACTGTGTTATGTGGGAGGGAAAAGAGGAAACAGACAGTCACTGTGTTATGTGGGAGGGAAAAGAGGAAACAGACAGACAGACCAACACTGATGCAGAGGACAGTCACTATGTTATGTGGGAGGGAAAAGAGGAAACAGACAGACAGGCCAACACTGATGCAGAGGACAGTCATTGTGTTATGTGGGAGGGAAAAGAGGAAACAGACAGACAGGCCAACACTGATGCAGAGGACAGTCACTGTGTTATGTGGGAGGGAAAAGAGGAAACAGACAGACATGCCAATACTGATGCAGAGGACAGTCACTGTGTTATGTGGGAGGGAAAAGAGGAAACAGACAGTCACTGTGTTATGTGGGAGGGAAAAGAGGAAACAGACAGACAGGCCAACACTGATGCAGAGGACAGTCACTGTGTTATGTGGGAGGGAAAAGAGGAAACAGACAGGCCAACACTGGTGCAGAGGACAGTCACTGTGTTATGTGGGAGGGAAAAGAGGAAACAGACAGGCCAACACTGATGCAGAGGACAGTCACTGTGTGTTGTGGGAGGGAAAAGAGGAAACAGACAGACAGGCCAACACTGATGCAGAGGACAGTCATTGTGTTATGTGGGAGGGAAAAGAGGAAACAGACAGACAGACCAACACTGATGCAGAGGACAGTCACTATGTTATGTGGGAGGGAAAAGAGGAAACAGACAGACATGCCAATACTGATGCAGAGGACAGTCACTATGTTATGTGGGAGGGAAAAGAGGAAACAGACAGACAGACCAACACTGATGCAGAGGACAGTCACTGTGTTATGAGGGAGGGAAAAGAGGAAACAGACAGACAGACCAATACTGATGCAGAGGACAGTCACTGTGTTATGAGGGAGGGAAAAGAGGAAACAGACAGACCAATACTGATGCAGAGGACAGTCACTGTGTTATGAGGGAGGGAAAAGAGGAAACAGACAGGCCAACACTGATGCAGAGGACAGTCACTATGTTATGTGGGAGGGAAAAGAGGAAACAGACAGACAGGCCAACACTGATGCAGAGGACAGTCACTGTGTTATGTGGGAGGGAAAAGAGGAAACAGACAGGCCAACACTGATGCAGAGGACAGTCACTGTGTTATGTGGGAGGGAAAAGAGGAAACAGACATGCCAACACTGATGCAGAGGACAGTCACTGTGTTATGTGGGAGGGAAAAGAGGAAACAGACAGGCCAACACTGATGCAGAGGACAGTCACTGTGTTATGTGGGAGGGAAAAGAGGAAACAGACAGACAGGCCAACACTGATGCAGAGGACAGTCACTGTGTTATGTGGGAGGGAAAAGAGGAAACAGACAGACAGGCCAACACTGATGCAGAGGACAGTCACTGTGTTATGTGGGAGGGAAAAGAGGAAACAGACAGACAGGCCAACACTGATGCAGAGGACAGTCACTATGTTATGTGGGAGGGAAAAGAGGAAACAGACAGACAGGCCAACACTGATGCAGAGGACAGTCACTGTGTTATGTGGGAGGGAAAAGAGGAAACAGACAGGCCAACACTGATGCAGAGGACAGTCACTGTGTTATGTGGGAGGGAAAAGAGGAAACAGACAGACCAACACTGATGCAGAGGACAGTCACTGTGTTATGTGGGAGGGAAAAGAGGAAACAGACAGACAGGCCAACACTGATGCAGAGGACAGTCACTGTGTTATGTGGGAGGGAAAAGAGGAAACAGACAGACAGGCCAACACTGATGCAGAGGACAGTCATTGTGTTATGTGGGAGGGAAAAGAGGAAACAGACAGGCCAACACTGGTGCAGAGGACAGTCACTGTGTTATGTGGGAGGGAAAAGAGGAAACAGACAGGCCAACACTGATGCAGAGGACAGTCACTGTGTTATGTGGGAGGGAAAAGAGGAAACAGACAGACAGGCCAACACTGATGCAGAGGACAGTCACTGTGTTATGTGGGAGGGAAAAGAGGAAACAGACAGACAGGCCAACACTGATGCAGAGGACAGTCATTGTGTTATGTGGGAGGGAAAAGAGGAAACAGACAGGCCAACACTGGTGCAGAGGACAGTCACTGTGTTATGTGGGAGGGAAAAGAGGAAACAGACAGGCCAACACTGATGCAGAGGACAGTCACTGTGTTATGTGGGAGGGAAAAGAGGAAACAGACAGGCCAACACTGATGCAGAGGACAGTCACTGTGTTATGTGGGAGGGAAAAGAGGAAACAGACAGACAGGCCAACACTGATGCAGAGGACAGTCACTGTGTTATGTGGGAGGGAAAAGAGGAAACAGACAGACAGACCAACACTGATGCAGAGGACAGTCACTGTGTTATGTGGGAGGGAAAAGAGGAAACAGACAGGCCAACACTGATGCAGAGGACAGTCACTGTGTTATGTGGGAGGGAAAAGAGGAAACAGACAGGCCAACACTGATGCAGAGGACAGTCACTGTGTTATGTGGGAGGGAAAAGAGGAAACAGACAGGCCAACACTGATGCAGAGGACAGTCACTATGTTATGTGGGAGGGAAAAGAGGAAACAGACAGGCCAACACTGATGCAGAGGACAGTCACTGTGTTATGTGGGAGGGAAAAGAGGAAACAGGCAGACAGGCCAATACTGATGCAGAGGACAGTCACTGTGTTATGTGGGAGGGAAAAGAGGAAACAGACAGACATGCCAACACTGATGCAGAGGACAGTCACTGTGTTATGAGGGAGGGAAAAGAGGAAACAGACAGACAGGCCAACACTGATGCAGAGGACAGTCACTATGTTATGTGGGAGGGAAAAGAGGAAACAGACATGCCAACACTGATGCAGAGGACAGTCACTGTGTTATGTGGGAGGGAAAAGAGGAAACAGACAGACAGGCCAACACTGATGCAGAGGACAGTCACTGTGTTATGAGGGAGGGAAAAGAGGAAACAGACAGACAGACCAATACTGATGCAGAGGACAGTCACTGTGTTATGTGGGAGGGAAAAGAGGAAACAGACAGACCAATACTGATGCAGAGGACAGTCACTGTGTGTTGTGGGAGGGAAAAGAGGAAACAGACAGGCCAACACTGATGCAGAGGACAGTCACTGTGTTATGTGGGAGGGAAAAGAGGAAACAGACAGGCCAACACTGATGCAGAGGACAGTCACTGTGTTATGTGGGAGGGAAAAGAGGAAACAGACAGACAGACCAACACTGATGCAGAGGACAGTCACTGTGTTATGTGGGAGGGAAAAGAGGAAACAGACAGACAGACCAACACTGATGCAGAGGACAGTCATTGTGTTATGTGGGAGGGAAAAGAGGAAACAGACAGGCCAACACTGATGCAGAGGACAGTCACTGTGTTATGAGGGAGGGAAAAGAGGAAACAGACAGACAGGCCAACACTGATGCAGAGGACAGTCACTGTGTTATGTGGGAGGGAAAAGAGGAAACAGACAGACAGACCAATACTGATGCAGAGGACAGTCACTGTGTTATGTGGGAGGGAAAAGAGGAAACAGACAGACCGGCCAATACTGATGCAGAGGACAGTCACTGTGTTATGTGGGAGGGAAAAGAGGAAACAGACAGTCACTGTGTTATGTGGGAGGGAAAAGAGGAAACAGACAGACATGCCAATACTGATGCAGAGGACAGTCACTGTGTTATGTGGGAGGGAAAAGAGGAAACAGACAGTCACTGTGTTATGTGGGAGGGAAAAGAGGAAACAGACAGACAGACCAACACTGATGCAGAGGACAGTCACTATGTTATGTGGGAGGGAAAAGAGGAAACAGACAGACAGGCCAACACTGATGCAGAGGACAGTCATTGTGTTATGTGGGAGGGAAAAGAGGAAACAGACAGACAGGCCAACACTGATGCAGAGGACAGTCACTGTGTTATGTGGGAGGGAAAAGAGGAAACAGACAGACATGCCAATACTGATGCAGAGGACAGTCACTGTGTTATGTGGGAGGGAAAAGAGGAAACAGACAGTCACTGTGTTATGTGGGAGGGAAAAGAGGAAACAGACAGACAGGCCAACACTGATGCAGAGGACAGTCACTGTGTTATGTGGGAGGGAAAAGAGGAAACAGACAGGCCAACACTGGTGCAGAGGACAGTCACTGTGTTATGTGGGAGGGAAAAGAGGAAACAGACAGGCCAACACTGATGCAGAGGACAGTCACTGTGTGTTGTGGGAGGGAAAAGAGGAAACAGACAGACAGGCCAACACTGATGCAGAGGACAGTCATTGTGTTATGTGGGAGGGAAAAGAGGAAACAGACAGACAGACCAACACTGATGCAGAGGACAGTCACTATGTTATGTGGGAGGGAAAAGAGGAAACAGACAGACATGCCAATACTGATGCAGAGGACAGTCACTATGTTATGTGGGAGGGAAAAGAGGAAACAGACAGACAGACCAACACTGATGCAGAGGACAGTCACTGTGTTATGAGGGAGGGAAAAGAGGAAACAGACAGACAGACCAATACTGATGCAGAGGACAGTCACTGTGTTATGAGGGAGGGAAAAGAGGAAACAGACAGACCAATACTGATGCAGAGGACAGTCACTGTGTTATGAGGGAGGGAAAAGAGGAAACAGACAGGCCAACACTGATGCAGAGGACAGTCACTATGTTATGTGGGAGGGAAAAGAGGAAACAGACAGACAGGCCAACACTGATGCAGAGGACAGTCACTGTGTTATGTGGGAGGGAAAAGAGGAAACAGACAGGCCAACACTGATGCAGAGGACAGTCACTGTGTTATGTGGGAGGGAAAAGAGGAAACAGACATGCCAACACTGATGCAGAGGACAGTCACTGTGTTATGTGGGAGGGAAAAGAGGAAACAGACAGGCCAACACTGATGCAGAGGACAGTCACTGTGTTATGTGGGAGGGAAAAGAGGAAACAGACAGACAGGCCAACACTGATGCAGAGGACAGTCACTGTGTTATGTGGGAGGGAAAAGAGGAAACATACAGACAGGCCAACACTGATGCAGAGGACAGTCACTGTGTTATGTGGGAGGGAAAAGAGGAAACAGACAGACAGGCCAACACTGATGCAGAGGACAGTCACTGTGTTATGTGGGAGGGAAAAGAGGAAACAGACAGACAGGCCAACACTGATGCAGAGGACAGTCACTATGTTATGTGGGAGGGAAAAGAGGAAACAGACAGACAGGCCAACACTGATGCAGAGGACAGTCACTGTGTTATGTGGGAGGGAAAAGAGGAAACAGACAGGCCAACACTGATGCAGAGGACAGTCACTGTGTTATGTGGGAGGGAAAAGAGGAAACAGACAGACCAACACTGATGCAGAGGACAGTCACTGTGTTATGTGGGAGGGAAAAGAGGAAACAGACAGACAGGCCAACACTGATGCAGAGGACAGTCACTGTGTTATGTGGGAGGGAAAAGAGGAAACAGACAGGCCAACACTGATGCAGAGGACAGTCACTGTGTTATGTGGGAGGGAAAAGAGGAAACAGACAGACAGGCCAACACTGATGCAGAGGACAGTCACTGTGTTATGAGGGAGGGAAAAGAGGAAACAGACAGTCACTGTGTTATGTGGGAGGGAAAAGAGGAAACAGACATGCCAACACTGATGCAGAGGACAGTCACTATGTTATGTGGGAGGGAAAAGAGGAAACAGGCAGACAGGCCAATACTGATGCAGAGGACAGTCAATATGTTATGTGTTGTGGTACGCACGTGTCTGGGGAGTAATAAGTGTTAGGACTATCAGACTGCGCAGGGGTTAACACGAAACGGCTTTTTGGAGACACAGCGAACATGCAAGCAAGAAACAGAGAACGAGAGACACAGACGGAAAGGAAAAAGAAAGAAGAGATAGAAGAGACCTGGACAGGCCAACAAAGATATCACAGATAATCAAAAGTGGAGTGATGGCCTAGAGGTAACGCGTCGGCCTAGGAAAGCGAGAGAATCTGAGCGCGCTGGTTCGAATCACGGCTCAACCACCGCTATTTTCTCCCCCTCCACTAGACCATGAGTGGTGGTCTGGACGCTAGTCATTCGGAGGAGACGATAAACCGAGGTCCCGTGTGCAGCATGCACTTAGCGCACGTAAAAGAACCCACGGCAACAAAAGGGTTGTTCCTGGCAAAATTCTGAAGAAAACTCTACTTCGATAGGAAAACAAATAAAAACTGCACAGTCTACAGACCACCACCAAACAAAAAGAACAACACGAGAACCAACATGTTACATTCCTCAGTGTATAGACCACCACCAAACAAAAAGAACAACACGAACCAACATGTTACATTCCTCACAGTCTATAGACCACCACCAAACAAAAAGAACAACACGAGAACCAACATGTTACATTCCTCAGTGTATAGACCACCACCAAACAAAAAGAACAACACGAGAACCAACATGTTACATTCCTCACAGTCTACAGACCACCACCAAACAAAAAGAACAACACGAACCAACATGTTACATTCCTCAGTGTATAGACCACCACCAAACAAAAAGAACAACACGAGAACCAACATGTTACATTCCTCACAGTCTATAGACCACCACCAAACAAAAAGAACAACACGAGAACCAACATGTTACATTCCTCACAGTCTATAGACCACCACCAAACAAAAAGAACAACACGAGAACCAACATGTTACATACCTCAGTCTACAGACCACCACCAAACAAAAAGAACAACACGAACCAACATGTTACATTCCTCAGTCTACAGACCACCACCAAACAAAAAGAACAACACGAGAACCAACATGTTACATTCCTCAGTCTACAGACCACCACCAAACAAAAAGAACAACACGAACCAAGATGTTACATTCCTCAGTGTATAGACCACCACCAAACAAAAAGAACAACACGAACCAACATGTTACATTCCTCAGTGTATAGACCACCACCAAACAAAAAGAACAACACGAGAACCAACATGTTACATTCCTCACAGTCTACAGACCACCACCAAACAAAAAGAACAACACGAGAACCAACATGTTACATTCCTCAGTCTACAGACCACCACCAAACAAAAAGAACAACACGAGAACCAACATGTTACATTCCTCAGTGTATAGACCACCACCAAACAAAAAGAACAACACGAACCAACATGTTACATTCCTCAGTGTATAGACCACCACCAAACAAAAAGAACAACACGAACCAACATGTTACATTCCTCAGTCTACAGACCACCACCAAACAAAAAGAACAACACGAACCAACATGTTACATTCCTCAGTCTACAGACCACCACCAAACAAAAAGAACAACACGAGAACCAACATGTTACATTCCTCAGTCTACAGACCACCACCAAACAAAAAGAACAACACGAGAACCAACATGTTACATTCCTCACAGTCTATAGACCACCACCAAACAAAAAGAACAACACGAACCAACATGTTACATTCCTCAGTCTACAGACCACCACCAAACAAAAGGAACAACACAAGAACCATGTTACATTCCTCACAGTCTACAGACCACCACCAAACAAAAAGAACAAACTTTCGAACAAAATGTTTATCGATGAATTTTGTGATTTGCTGGATTGTTTTATCTGATGTGATAACATTTTTATTGTTGGTGATTTTAATTTTCATTATGACTCAACTTCTGACGCTAATGTTGGTTCTCTTTAAAAAAACAAACAAAAAAACTTGAAAACCATTGTTTACAACAGCTTGTTAAGACTGCCACCCACCGTCACGGTCATACACTGGACGGGGTCATAACAAACAGTGAGAACAGTGTGACAGATCTTCTTCTTGTTGACAAACTCATCTCTGACCACTTTGTGATATCATTTAATCTCATAAAGCCTGTAAAGATAAAGAAAAATGTTTACTCACGCAATTACAGATCTTTAAATGTTTATATTTTAAAAGCTGATGTTTCAGAAGTATTTGCCACCAGTCTGTACACCAGTGACCTGATCACATTTTACAACACTTCCCTCCAGGAACTGCTTGATAAGCATGCCCCTCTCACAATGCATGTTGTGTTTGATCGTTTATGTGCACCCTGGATGTCTCTTGAAATCAAGATGGCAAAACAGCAGCGTCGCTCCGCTGAGCGAAAATGGCGAAAATTTGGTCTGGAAATTTTCAAGCAGATATATGCTCACTTACGCAATGTTGTAAATAAAATGATCCGCGATGCGAAAAAGAAATACGTGTGCGACAGAATTACTGTCGCTGATTCCTCCAGAGTTCTGTTTCGCTTGGCCAGTCAGATGATGGGGAAGGATGTCCGAACTGTTCTGCCTAGCAATATAACTTCTGAAACTCTAGCTGATAAATTTATTGATTATTTCACTACTAGAATAGAGATGATTAGAAGTAGATTCGATTCTCCTACTGATTTTGGCGAATTTGATACTTTTAATGGAACACAGTTCACTACATTTCAGACAGTTACCAAGGAACAAGTCAAAGATGTCATCCTCAAGATGCCAAAGAAATCATGCAGTCTCGATCCTATCCCACATTCTATATTTTACTAATGTTCAGAAGAATTACTACCTATTATAGCCAATATTATGAATATATCCTTGATCTCAGGTGTTGTCCCACAGTCCTTCAAGCATGCCTTGGTGTGTCTCCTTTTGAAGAAAGCTAGTCTTGATCCCGAAAATCTGAAAAACTATAGATCAGTATCAAACCTCCCATTTCTGTCTAAAGTTTTATAACGAACTGTTCTTGGCCAGCTTATGAAACACCTTGAGATCCAGTCTCCTGAAGCCATTTCAGTCAGCGTACAGAAAGGGACTCAGCAAGGAAACGGCCTTATTACGTGTGGTGAATGACCTGCTGCTAGCATCTGATGCAGGCAAGGTATCCATTCTGTCACTGCTGGACCTTTCTGCAGCATTTGACACGATTGACCATGACATTATGGTCAGAAGGTTGTGTGCTGTGTTCGGACTCGATGGTACTGTTCTGAAATGGCTTCATTCCTACTTATCAGGTCGCACACACTCTGTCCTTGCAAATGGAAACCAGTCTGTTCCGTCTGTGCTCAGATATGGGGTACCACAAGGTTCCGTCCTGGGACCTGTACTCTTTACAATGTACACACAACGTCTTAGTTTGATCATCCAACAGTCTGTACCTCACTATCATCTGTTTGCTGAAGATTCGCAACTGCATGGTTCGACTATTCCCTCTGAAATTACATGTTTAGCTTCTAAATTTAAAACTGGTATAGAAAATGTAGCAAAGTGGATGAAACAAAACAAACTAAAAATGAATTATGACAAACAGAACTCATCTTGACTGTTAATAAAAAATTTTAAAAATTAAAAAAAAGCTCAAGCAGAAAAATACAACGTCTATCATTTGTTCTGGCATAAAAATGTCTTTTTCTAGTTCTGTCCGTAATCTTGGTTTCTACCTCGATTCATCCCTCACGATGGAAACTCATGTGAACCACCGGTGTAAAGTTCTTTACTTTCAGCTTCGTAAGATTAGTAAAATCCGCCCCTGTCTGTTGATGCCGCCAACAAACTTGCTGTTGCCTTCATTCTATCCCGCCTATAATTTTTTATTGTAATTCTCTCTTAGCTGGCCTTCCCAATGATAAACTCTACAAGCTCCAGAAAATACAGAATAGTGCAGCTCGACTCGTCCTTAAAAAGTCGAGGAGAGAGAGTGCTACTGCTCTCCTGCGGACACTTCATTGGTTGCCTGTTCAAGCCAGAATTGAATAGAAAGTTGCCTGTCTATGCTTTCAGTGCCTGAATTGTGATACCACACCCTCTTATCTTTCTGAGCTGGTTAACCCTTGCTTGCCAAACAGAACATTGAGATCTCTTGATTCCTCCCAGCTAACTGTTTCCCGATACTTCCTTAACCCCTGTGGAAAGAGGTCATTTTCCGTCTTCGGCCCAACAACTTGGAATTCTCTGCCTACTGCTCTTAGACAAACAACTCGGAATTCTCTGCCTATTGCTCTTAGACTACCTTTAAAGCAAATCTTAAAACTTATCTCTTTAAAAAAAATACTTGTCATAACTCAAATAGTGCTGTTGTCCCAGGCCCATGGCAATGTAAGTGTGTGTGATGGGAGAGTAGAGAGAATGGGGGTGGGTAGATGGATGGTGGTGGTGTGGTTCGAAAGGGAGAATGGCCCG
Source organism: Babylonia areolata (assembly GCF_041734735.1). Lineage (NCBI taxonomy): Eukaryota > Metazoa > Mollusca > Gastropoda > Neogastropoda > Buccinidae > Babylonia > Babylonia areolata. Next base: position 940,083 of record NC_134883.1, on the reverse strand, counting down.
ATTTTTACCCCTTTTACCTTTTCTATCCAAAATTTTGTTTTACAATTTTTACAGAATCTATGGCATGCAGATTACAATTATGTTCCTTTTTACATGTATGTATTTTAAGTGAAAATTGCTGTCATCTCAGCCGTTTAATCATGTGTGTGTGTCTGTGCGTGTGTGTTAGTGTGAGTGTTGGAGTGTAACAGTTGTAGTATTGATAGTATGTTACTGTGTGAGTTTGATGCATTGTGTTTTTATAATATTAATGATTCTGTTTTATGTTTCTACTACTTTTTATATGCTTTCTTGTTTCACTTTAGGTACTGGACTGTAAAGCGCTTAGAGCTTGCTTATGCTTGTATTATAGCGCTATATAAAAATAATATATTATTATATGTGCTTATACGCGAGCGCGAACGTGTGAAAGCACGAAAGCGCGAATGTAAGCTACACGCTTACTTGTCTGTTGCGGGCTTGCGTGTGCGTTTAACTGCGTCACTCTGAAGAGGTACACTACTGGCGATACATGAAGAGTGAATTTTGGTGTCAACGCTTCTCATGCTTTCACACACACACACACACACACACACACACACACACACACACACACATGTGAGCGCGCGCGCGCGACAGAGCGGGACCGACAGAGTCTGACAGACAGTACACGAACACGCGTTAGAGATTGCGATCGATTACAGAACACACATCGACTGTATCTCAGAGATTGATCTCTCTCTCTCTCTCTCTCTCTCTCTCTCCCCCCTTGTTAGCGAAAGGCACACGAAATTATTATATACAATCTATATAATGCTACATACTCTATATATCCTGCATACGTTATATACATCACACCACATAGAGAGAGGTAGAGAGAGAGGGAGGGGGAGAGGGAGAGAACA
>NC_134883.1:931699-936699 GCF_041734735.1 Babylonia areolata | reverse complement strand
ACAGAAAGAGACAGACACAGAGAGAGAGGGAGATAGACAGAGACAGAGAGCGCACTGTTGACTCTCAGCCCCGCTCTGTTGAACAGCGCACACCTGAGGAAATGGATAGAAGTTGTGGGCACGGGTGTACGTGCAGTCTCCCCTGTTGCCTGCTGGTCTCTTGGTGTGTGTCTGTGTCATTACAAGTTTGCAGCGAGGAACAGACAGAACGTTTTTCTTTTTTTTCTTCTTTTTTTTTAATCAAAAAAAAAAAAACTAACTGATTGAAGCCCCCCCCCCCTTCACTCCTCCCCTCCCACCCCTGATCCATTCTCTTCCCTCTACACCCCCTCCCCTTCCTCCCCTCCCACCCCTGATCCATTCTCTTCCCTCTACACCCCCCCTTCCTCCCCTGATCCATTCTCTTCCCTCTACACCCCGTCCCCTCCCACCCCTGATCCATTCTCTTCCCTCTACACCACCCCTCCCACCCCTGATCCATTCTCTTCCCTCTACACCCCCCCTTCCTCCCCTGATCCATTCTCTTCCCTCTACACCCCCCCTTCCTCCCCTGATCCATTCTCTTCCCTCTACACCCCCTCCCCTTCCTCCCCTGATCCATTCTCTTCCCTCTACACCCCCCCCCCTTCCTCCCCTCCCACTCCTGATCCATTCTCTTCCCTCTACACCCCCCCTTCCTCCCCTCCCACCCCTGATCCATTCTCTTCCCTCTACACCCCCCCTTCCTCCCCTCCCACTCCTGATCCATTCTCTTCCCTCTACATCCCCCCCCCTTCCTCCCCTGATTCATTCTCTTCCCTCTACACCCCCCCCTTCCTCCCCTGATCCATTCTCTTCCCTCTACACCCCCCCCCTTCCTCCCCTGATCCATTCTCTTCCCTCTACACCCCCCCCTTCCTCCCCTGATCCATTCTCTTCCCTCTACACCCCCCCCCTTCCTCCCCTGATTCATTCTCTTCCCTCTACACCCCCCCTTCCTCCCCTGATCCATTCTCTTCCCTCTACACCCCCCCTTCCTCCCCTCCTGATCCATTCTCTTCCCTCTACACCCCCCCCCTTCCTCCCCTCCCACTCCTGATCCATTCTCTTCCCTCTACACCCCCCCCCCCCTTCCTCCCCTGATCCATTGTCTTCCCTCTACACCCCCCCTTTCTCCCCTGATCCATTCTCTTCCCTCTACACCCCCTCCCCTTCCTCCCCTGATCCATTCTCTTCCCTCTACACCCCCCCTTCCTCCCCTGATCCATTCTCTTCCCTCTACACCCCCCCTTCCTCCCCTGATCCATTCTCTTCCCTCTACACCCCCTCCCCTTCCTCCCTTTCGCCCACCCCCACATCACCCTCTCTGACTCCATTCTGTTCATCATCCGACATCTCCATCCTGTTCATCACCCGACATCTCCTTCCTGTTCATCACCCGACATCTCCTTCATCACCCGACATCTCCTTCCTGTTCATCACCCGACATCTCCTTCCTGTTCATCACCCGACATCTCCTTCATCACCCGACATCTCCTTCCTGTTCATCACCCGACATCTCCTTCATCACCCGACATCTCCATCCTGTTCATCACCCGACATCTCCTTCCTGTTCATCACCCGACATCTCCTTCATCACCCGACATCTCCATCCTGTTCATCACCCGACATCTCCATTTTGTTCTATTCGTGGAGGGGAAGAAACGTCCAAGAGTCGAGTTCGCACTCACCTTTGAGTGTGTGTGTGTGTGTGTGTGTGTGTGTGTGTGTGTGGTTTGTTTATTGTTTGTTTTTTTGTCGTGACTGACGTAACACAATTCGCAAACAGATCAAATCAAAATCCTGTCATTTGTTTGCACGGAACAACAGCCGACGGGTTTAAGCGTTCGTTGGACTTTCAATCTGAGGGTCCCGGGTTCGAATCTCGGTAACGGCGCGGGTAAAGGGTGGAGATTTTTTTCCGATCTCACACGTCAACATAATTATGTGTGCAGACCTGCTTGTGCCTGAACCCCCTTCATGTGTGTAGTTCGCATGCTGAAGATCAATATTAATACGCACGTTAAAGATCCTGTAATCCATGTCAGCGTTCGGTGGGGATAATGGAAACAAGAACATACCCAGCATGCACACACCCGAAAACGGAGTATGGCTGCCTACATGGCGGGGGGGGGGGGGGGGGGGGTGAGGGGGTAAAAAAAAAAAGGTCATACACATAAAAGCCTACTCGTGTACATGAGTGAACGTGGGAGTGGCAGCCCACGAACGAAGAAAAAAAAAAGAAGTCTGCAAGCTGTGACTTTATGTAAGTCAGCCATGCTGGTTACGAAGCAGTCATTCGAAAGGTGGACGGTGTTCGTTCGTTCGCTCCTCGCGCTCTGAAAGCAGCAACGTTCTGCACTTGAAAACTGGCCGCTGACCTGCATGACCTGCATGTTGATGACAGTGAAGAGCGCATTGTTGGGAAACCTGCATGTCATGATAATCACAACACTGTCCCAATGGCAACAGAAACAAACGGCAAAATACAGCTGGACGACAGACCCAAGACCTGAAGACCAGACGACATTCTCACGTGCAGCACGTGTAGGATTTTCACGGTTTTATGAAACATCTCAACTCCACAAAATATTGACATCTTTTTTTTCTGCACAACTTCCTTTTATTTTTTTTGGGGGGGAAATAATCAGATCACTGGTAATTAAATATCAGAAAACAACCAGTGTGTGTGTGTGTGTGGGCGTGTGTGTGTGTGTGTGTGTGTGTGTGTGTGTGTGTGTGTGTGTGCGTGTGTGTAGATCACATGTGCGCCTGACAGTTATCCGAAACAGATCTATGGACCGGCGGTCAGGATCAGGCATAGGGACTAGCAATCATGGGATCAATGGCTGTCAAGTGTGACCATGGAAGAAGTGTTATCGGCAGTGTGTACTGTGACCATGGAAGAAGTGTTATCGGCAGTGTGTACTGTGACCATGGAAGAAGTGTTATCGGCAGGGTGTACGTGGAACTGATATCATGGGATCAATGGCTCTCAAGTATGACCATGGAAGAAGTGTTATCGGCAGTGTGTACGTGGAACTGATATCATGGGATCAATGGCTGTCAAGTGTGACCATGGAAGAAGTGTTATCGGCAGTGTGTACGTGGAACTGATATCATGGGATCCATGGAAGAAGTGTTATCGGCAGTGTATACTGTGACCATGGAAGAAGTGTTATCGGCAGTGTGTACGTGAAACTGATATCATGGGATCAATGGCTGTCAAGTGTGACCATGGAAGAAGTGTTATCGACAGTGTGTACTGTGACCATGGAAGAAGTGTTATCGGCAGTGTGTACTGTGACCATGGAAGAAGTGTTATCGGCAGTGTGTACGTGGAACTGATATCATGGGATCAATGGCTGTCAAGTGTGACCATGGAAGAAGTGTTATCGGCAGTGTGTACGTGGAACTGATATCATGGGATCAATGGCTGTCAAGTGTGACCATGGAAGAAGTGTTATCGGCAGTCTGTACGTGGAACTGATGAACTGTGGATCGCGGGGTCTCTGTCGCCCTCAGTGCTTTTCTGAACTGCCCGAGTCTTTCGCGTGTTCTCAGTTTCTGGCCTGGCCATGTCTCGCTCTGTTTTGCGTCCTCTCCCCCCCCCTCCTCCCCACCCTTCTCTCTCTCTCTCTCTCTCTCTCTCTCTCTCTCTCTGGGTGTGTGTGCGCGCACGCGTGTATATAGTATGTCTGGCTGTGCTGTGTGCGTGCGTGCGAGTATGCATGTTTCTCTGTGTGTGTGTGTGTGCACGCGCGCGCTTCTTTCACTCTGTAAGTACGCCTTGGTTTGTAAAAACGTATGTTTGGGCAAGTGTGGGTAAATCTGAGCGTAGGTTGTATAGTTATTGTTGTTGTTGTTTTTCAGTACTTTTCGACCTTTGTTTTTTGTGTTTGTTTTTGTTTTCTTCTTGTTGTTCTTCTTTGATTGACTGTTGACTGGAGAACATATGGAACCAGCCATTCTGTAAACATTTGATTTATATAAAACATTTTGTACCTTGCAAGCTGTTTTGTAAGTCCAATGTTTTAACAGATTGTAGATTGTAGATTACGTAAGCACTGCTACAAACGCGCTGGACTGAACGACTCGCACACACACACACACACACACACACACACACACACAAAACGTAGTGACTAGTGATAATAGTGCGCTTACTCGAATGTGGCTGTCAGAAACATGTTCACCCCCTTACTCCCCTTCACAGACCCAACCCCACCCCCCTACCCCCCACCCCACCCCCCACAGGCCACCTCATCCGCCATCTCCGTCGTCAACCACCCCCACCCCTCCTCCACCTCTCTCTCCACCCCCCTCTCCACCATCCCCTCTCCGTGTGTGTATGTCCCGAGTCCAACTCCTTCCCCTGTTTGCTGAACCCCTTCAAAAAGCCGCAGCACACATCAGTGATTGAAAAGCGCGACGACCACAAACTCCACCAGTTAGGAGGGGTTTTGTTGTTGTTTTTTGCCGGAACCTGCTGGCCCTGCTATTGAGGAAAGCCTTAGAAAAGTCCCCTAGCTCATCCCTACACACACACACACACACACACACACACAACCAACGGGCCGAAACCTGTGATTTTGAATAAACCACCCGAGTCTCTCCCTTCCCTCCGTTGTTGTTGGGTTTTGTTTGTTTGTTCAGTGTTATTTGTTTGTTTGTTCAGTGTTAGTTGTTTGTTTGTTCAGTGTTATTTGTTTGTTTGTTCAGTGTTATTTGTTTGTTTGTTCAGTGTTCACACAATGGAGCTGAACTGGACGACTCGCACACGAAAACCTCGTGAATGGTGGTGGTAGCACTGTCCTGGGGACTTCTGAAGGCACTTGAATCAGGTGAAAACCTCGTGAATGGTGGTGGTAGCACTGTCCTGGGGACTTCTGAAGGCACTTGAATCAGGTGAAAACCTCGTGAATGGTGGTGGTAGCACTGTCCTAGGGACTTCTGAAGGCACTTGAATCAGGTGAAAACCT
>NC_134883.1:921699-926699 GCF_041734735.1 Babylonia areolata | reverse complement strand
CGTATCGAACGACTTGGGCAAAACAGATGTCACGTTGTCCGAGTCTCAAGCGGTGGGTCAGACACACATGTATACATACGTCAAACTCCTCAGCAGGCATACTTTCAATTCCTAGACGTTCTGATTTCTTTGTTTTGACGTTTGACAAACAAAAAAAAACGGGGTTCAAAATGCAGAAGTGTACTTACCACAAGTTCACATCCCCCCCCACCTCCCCCCACACCCCTACCCCCTCCCAAAGAAAAAATGCAGAAGTGTATTTACCACATGTTCACACTCACCCTCCCCCACCTCCCCCACACCCCCCCAAAGAAAAAATGCAGAAGTGTATTTACCACATGTTCACACTCACACCCCCCCCCCCCCCCCGACCCCCTCCAATTATTTCTCTCTTTTTTTTTCTTTGTGTGTGTGTGTGTGTGTGTGTGTGTGGAATCACTGACGTCAAAGTCGGCAACACACACCATCACAATCGCCATGATCACAAGCGCTTCCACGATGTTTAAAAAAAACGCCCTGTTAAGCTTTCACCGACAACAATGACACCAAAACGGGAAAAAAGCGCCTAAAAGATGGCAAATGGTAAAAAGAGATGGCCCATAATACACAACGTGGTGTGATACACCACCCACAATAAAAGCGGGCTCCTCACGATCAATCTGTCAATAGAGAGGAACGCGTTATGAGAAAACCCCCTTCATCGTCTTTCAACCGTACTGCATGCAGCCACGCCAACACTGCTTAGTGTTCCATTTGGGGGTGCGGATGGCGGGGGGGTGATGTCTGCTGTGACAGGTGGGTGTTGATGGCTTGATGCGGTTACACCGTTATTAGTATTACTGTCATTACCATTATTATTAGCGTTGATCATTAACATCTGCTGGATTAAAACCTTTGATCGTTCATCCAGAACACAGAGAAGGACACTCTGACTCTTTACTGTCATTCGCTTAACAGCCCATGTGACAGAGGGGTACAGGGGAAGTTACAGTGTCGTTTTATCCAATCATTAACAGAGAGAGGGAGAGAGAGAGGGGGGAGAGAGAGAGAGAGGCCTGCATCGGAGAGAGGACTGGCAAGAGAGGATTTGGAGGGAGTGGGGAGGGGGAGGAGGAGAAGTGGAAACGACAGAAAGAGAAGTGAGGAAAGTCTGACTGAGACAGGCACAGAAAGAGAGAGATGACAGACAGGCACAGAAATAGAGATGACAGACAGGCACAGAAACAGAGACAAGACAGACAGGCACAGAAACAGAGAGATGACAGACAGGCACAGAAACAGAGAGATGACAGACAGGCACAGAAACAGAGAGATGACAGACAGGCACAGAAACAGAGATGACAGGCACAGAAACAGAGATGACAGACAGGCACAGAAACAGAGAGATGACAGACAGCCACAGAAACAGAGATGACAGACAGGCACAGAAACAGAGAGATGACAGACAGCCACAGAAACAGAGATGACAGACAGGCACAGAAACAGAGATGACAGACAGGCACAGAAACAGAGAGATGACAGACAGCCACAGAAACAGAGATGACAGACAGGCACAGAAACAGAGATGACAGACAGGCACAGAAACAGAGATGACAGACAGGCACAGAAACAGAGATGACAGACAGGCACAGAAACAGAGAGATGACAGACAGGCACAGAAACAGAGAGATGACAGACAGGCACAGAAACAGAGATGACAGGCACAGAAACAGAGAGATGACAGACAGGCACAGAAACAGAGATGACAGGCACAGAAACAGAGATGACAGACAGGCACAGAAACAGAGAGATGACAGGCAGGCACAGAAACAGAGATGACAGGCATAGAAACAGAGAGATGACAGACAGACACAGAAACAGAGATGACAGACAGGCACAGAAACAGAGAGATGACAGACAGGCACAGAAACAGAGAGATGACAGACAGGCACAGAAACAGAGATGACAGACAGGCACAGAAACAGAGAGATGACAGACAGCCACAGAAACAGAGATGACAGGCACAGAAACAGAGATGACAGACAGGCACAGAAACAGAGACAAGACAGACAGGCACAGAAACAGAGAGATGACAGACAGGCACAGAAACAGAGAGATGACAGACAGGCACAGAAACAGAGACAAGACAGACAGGCACAGAAACAGAGAAATGACAGACAGGCACAGAAACAGAGATGACAGGCACAGAAACAGAGAGTTGACAGACAGGCACAGAAACAGAGATGACAGGCACAGAAACAGAGAGATGACAGACAGACACAGAAACAGAGATGACAGACAGGCACAGAAACAGAGAGATGACAGACAGGCACAGAAACAGAGATGACAGACAGGCACAGAAACAGAGAGATGACAGACAGGCACAGAAACAGAGAGATGACAGACAGCCACAGAAACAGAGATGACAGGCACAGAAACAGAGATGACAGACAGGCACAGAAACAGAGACAAGACAGACAGGCACAGAAACAGAGATGACAGACACAGAAACAGAGATGACAGACACAGAAACAGAGATGACAGACAGGCACAGAAACAGAGAGATGACAGACACAGAAACAGAGATGACAGGCACAGAAACAGAGAGATGACAGACAGGCACAGAAACAGAGACAAGACAGACAGGCACAGAAACAGAGATGACAGACAGGCACAGAAACAGAGATGACAGACAGGCACAGAAACAGAGAGATGACAGGCAGGCACAGAAACAGAGAGATGACAGGCACAGAAACAGAGACAAGACAGACAGGCACAGAAACAGAGAGATGACAGGCACAGAAACAGAGATGACAGACACAGAAACAGAGAGATGACAGACAGGCACAGAAACAGAGATGACAGGCACAGAAACAGAGATGACAGACACAGAAACAGAGATGACAGACAGGCACAGAAACAGAGAGATGACAGACAGGCACAGAAACAGAGAGATGACAGACAGCCACAGAAACAGAGATGACAGACAGCCACAGAAACAGAGAGATGACAGACACAGAAACAGAGATGACAGACAGGCACAGAAACAGAGATGACAGGCACAGAAACAGAGAGATGACAGACAGGCACAGAAACAGAGATGACAGACAGGCACAGAAACAGAGAGATGACAGACAGGCACAGAAACAGAGACAAGACAGACAGGCACAGAAACAGAGAGATGACAGACAGGCACAGAAACAGAGACAAGACAGACAGGCACAGAAACAGAGACAAGACAGACAGGCACAGAAACAGAGACAAGACAGACAGGCACAGAAACAGAGAGATGACAGACAGGCACAGAAACAGAGATGACAGGCACAGAAACAGAGATGACAGACAGGCACAGAAACAGAGATGACAGGCACAGAAACAGAGATGACAGACAGGCACAGAAACAGAGAGATGACAGACAGCCACAGAAACAGAGATGACAGGCACAGAAACAGAGATGACAGACAGGCACAGAAACAGAGACAAGACAGACAGGCACAGAAACAGAGAGATGACAGACAGGCACAGAAACAGAGAGATGACAGACAGGCACAGAAACAGAGACAAGACAGACAGGCACAGAAACAGAGATGACGGGCACAGAAACAGAGAGATGACAGACAGGCACAGAAACAGAGAGATGACAGACAGGCACAGAAACAGAGACAAGACAGACAGGCACAGAAACAGAGAGATGACAGACAGGCACAGAAACAGAGATGACAGGCACAGAAACAGAGAGATGACAGACAGGCACAGAAACAGAGATGACAGACAGGCACAGAAACAGAGAGATGACAGACAGGCACAGAAACAGAGATGACAGACAGGCACAGAAACAGAGAGATGACAGACAGGCACAGAAACAGAGAGATGACAGACAGCCACAGAAACAGAGATGACAGGCACAGAAACAGAGATGACAGGCACAGAAACAGAGATGACAGACAGGCACAGAAACAGAGAGATGACAGACAGGCACAGAAACAGAGACAAGACAGACAGGCACAGAAACAGAGATGACAGACACAGAAACAGAGATGACAGACACAGAAACAGAGATGACAGACAGGCACAGAAACAGAGACAAGACAGACAGGCACAGAAACAGAGATGACAGGCACAGAAACAGAGATGACAGACAGGCACAGAAACAGAGATGACAGACAGGCACAGAAACAGAGAGATGACAGGCACAGAAACAGAGAGATGACAGACACAGAAACAGAGATGACAGACAGGCACAGAAACAGAGAGATGACAGACAGGCACAGAAACAGAGAGATGACAGACAGCCACAGAAACAGAGATGACAGACAGCCACAGAAACAGAGAGATGACAGACACAGAAACAGAGATGACAGACACAGAAACAGAGAGATGACAGACAGGCACAGAAACAGAGATGACAGGCACAGAAACAGAGATGACAGACACAGAAACAGAGATGACAGACAGGCACAGAAACAGAGAGATGACAGACAGGCACAGAAACAGAGAGATGACAGACAGCCACAGAAACAGAGATGACAGACAGCCACAGAAACAGAGAGATGACAGACACAGAAACAGAGATGACAGACAGGCACAGAAACAGAGATGACAGGCACAGAAACAGAGAGATGACAGGCAGGCACAGAAACAGAGAGATGACAGACAGGCACAGAAACAGAGAGATGACAGACAGGCACAGAAACAGAGAGATGACAGACAGGCACAGAAACAGAGATGACAGGCACAGAAACAGAGATGACAGACAGGCACAGAAACAGAGATGACAGGCACAGAAACAGAGAGATGACAGACAGGCACAGAAACAGAGATGACAGACAGGCACAGAAACAGAGACAAGACAGACAGGCACAGAAACAGAGACAAGACAGACAGGCACAGAAACAGAGATGACAGACAGGCACAGAAACAGAGACAAGACAGACAGGCACAGAAACAGAGACAAGACAGACAGGCACAGAAACAGAGAGATGACAGACAGGCACAGAAACAGAGATGACAGGCAGGCACAG
>NC_134883.1:909199-919199 GCF_041734735.1 Babylonia areolata | reverse complement strand
CCCATCAACCAACTGTATAGGTTATCATCGCCCGAATGGATAAATATTAACAATAATAATATCGATAAAGCGGTATGTTTTCAATGACACACACGCACGCACGCATGCACATGAACACACACACACACACACACACACACACACACACACACTCCACGCTCGGTATAGCATATACACACACACACATTTTCTTTGACAGACGACGTGCTGCAAACGTCTCATTACGAAGTGATGCGTTGTCAAACCCTCGGAATAAGCCACATTAGTTCGTAGTGTCATCGATAAGAAATAGAATTACGTTACACCCTTTGTCTAAACATATAAAGACCCATTCTGTCACTTTTTCGGATTCTAAACGCCAGGATATACATTGTTCAAGGACTCACTGGCCACTGTTCCCCCAGGTCCTTATTCTCCTAGATATATGTTTCCCCCAAATCTTTATTCTCTGAGGTCTATGTTCCCCCAGGTCTATGTTACCCCAGGCCTATGTATGTTTAATCACGCAGACACTTTTGAGAAATGGTCAGCAGTGGTCAGTGCTCAGCAAAAGTCAGCGATCAGCAGTGGTTCTAGACGTGGGGGATTATAGACCTGGGGGAACATAGTCCTGGGGGATTATAGACCTGGGGGAACATAGTCCTGGGGGATTATAGACCTGGGGGAACATAGTCCGGGGGGAACATAGTCCGGGGAGAGTATCGAGATGGGGAACTAAGACCTGACTGAAAAAAAATTTGGAGGAACATTTACCCGGGGGAAGATAGACCTGGAGGAGCTTAGACTTGGCTGAAAGCAAATTTGGGGAAACATATACCTGGGGGAACTCAACCTGTTGGAATATAGAGCTGGGGGAACATAAACCTCGGGGAACTTAGACCTGGCTGAAAGCAAATTTGGGGAAACATAGACCTGGGGGAACTCAACCTGTTGGTATATAGAGCTGGGGGAACATAAACCTCGGGGAACACCTGGCTGAAAGCAAATTTGGGGAAACATATACCTGGGGGAACTCAACCTGTTGGAATATAGAGCTGGGGGAACATAAACCTCGGGGAACTTAGACCTGGCTGAAAGCAAATTTGGGGAAACATAGCCCTGGGGGAACTCAACCTGTTGGAATATAGAGCTGGGGGAACATAAACCTCGGGGAACTTAGACCTGGCTGAAAGCAAATTTGGGGAAACATAGACCTGGGGGAACTCAACCTGTTGGAATATAGAGCTGGGGGAACATAAACCTCGGGGAACACCTGGCTGAAAGCAAATTTGGGGAAACATAGACCTGGGGAAAACACAGAGCCTTGTATATTTGTATCTGTATTACTCTTTTTGTCACAATAGATTTCTTTGTGTGAAATATTTTTGTATTTGTATTTCTTTTTATCACAACAGATTTCTCTGTGTGAAATTCGGGCTGCTCTCCCCAGGGAGAGCGCGTCACTCGCTACATGACAGCGCCACCCATTTTTTTGTATTTTTTTCTGCCTGAAATTTTATTTGTTTTCCTATCGAAGTGGATTTTTCTACAGATTTTTGCCAATGACAACCCTTTTGTTGCCGTGGGTTCTTTTACGTGCGTCTAAATGCATGCTGCACACAGGACCTCGGTATATCGTCTCGTCCGAATGACTAGCGTCCGAACCACCACTCAAGGTCCAGTGGAAGGGGAGAAAATGCTTGCAACTGTCGGTGTGATTCGAACCAGTGCGATCAGATTCTCTCGCTTCCTAGACGGACGCGTTAGCTCTAAGCTAGCACTCCACTTTATATAGGGCAAAAACACCGACCAAACTTTAAGTCACAGCTAAGTCTCGTTTCATCTTACCATTACACTTTATTTTCAAGTTGAAAGTATGCATTAGCCTCCACGGCGCCTGTATATACACAAGCATCAAACACCTGTCCCGGCCAACTAGGTCAAAGTTAGCGATCTCAGTACCCCCCAAAAAATAACTGACACCACCAAATTACATATAAGGGACATTTTTCCCCCCATGAAACATACATTACGTGTGACTCTGTGTGTGTGTGTGTGTGTGTGTGTGTGTGTGTGTGTGTGTGTCACTGAGAGAAAAGAACAAATAGAGAGGGAGGGAGGGAGGGAGGGAGAGACAGCGAGACCAAAACGGACGAGGACAGACAGAAAGACAGGATGCGATATATACTTTTTTCTTCTTTTTATTTTCTAATATGACTCTGTGGGAGGCGGAGGGAGGGTGGGGGAGGGGACACTCGCACATAACGTGTTTGTGTTTGTGTGCGTGCGTGCGTTTGTGTGTGTGTGCGTGTGTGTGTGTGTGTATGTGTGTGTGTGTGTGTGTGTGTGTGTGTGTGTGTGTGTGTGTGATACACATTGAGAGGGGAGAAGAAATAGACAAGTGCGGAAGGGAGAGACAGACAGACAGACAGACAAACGAATACAGACAGAAAGACCAGAAAGACAACAACAAAAATAAAATAAAATAAAATACCGATACAACAACAAAAAACAAATAAACACACCGCAGCAAGCAGAAACACGCACACCATGACCAAGCCCAGCAGTGATCGTAAAGCTGAATCTGATCAGTTAGCGTCATTCATTGCGGAAACAGCTGCCTGGCATTTGCGAAAAGCATGTAGAATGAACATTATAATTTATCTGTTTTGAATACATGCGGTTTTGTGTGTGCCAGGTCAGGTCAGGTCAGGTCAGGTCAGGTCAGGTCAGGCCAGGTCAGGTCAGGCCAGGTCAGGTCAGGTCAGGTCAGGTCAGGTCAGGTCAGGGCATTCTAATCCTTACAGACTGGCGGGCCCTCACAGCGCGGGAACGACTGATCTAGATCACAGACCAACACTTGAAACTGTCCGCCATGTATGTAGTAAGTAACATGACGCCACGATAAAGCACACACAGCCTACCAAGGCAAAGCACACAGTAATTCAGCTGTCAAGGGGGCGGGGTGTGGGGGTTATTGGAGGCGGGGGAGGGGGAGGGGGGGTACTCGCCCCACGTACCTGTGCGGACAATGTGGTGGTGAAAAACGTGGTATGGGAGGTCATTAACAACTTCTTCCAATCCAGTTATATAAGCCTACTTGCATGGTTTCCTTCGAGTAAGCTGCGCAGTTTTCACATGATATATATGTATATACACTGTCGCAGACTGTCTAATGAATAAGTATGAATCAGTATATATCATCCTACCTAGGAAGCCGCGTTAAATCTGACAATTATAACTGAAGGCGATTACCATCCTGAGGGGCTGAAGAACGGACAAGATATATATATATATATATATATATATATATAGAGAGAGAGAGAGAGAGAGAGAGAGAGAGAGAGAGAGAGAGAGAGAGAGATATCATTCATGGTACCAGTCACATTCAAGCACCATACTTATATATATATATATATAATCATTCAGGGTTCCAGTCACATTCAAGCCCCATACTTTCTTCTCTCTCTCTCTCTCTCTCTCTCTCTCTCTCTCTCTCTCTCTATATATATATATATATATATATATATATATCCTTCATGGTTCCAGTCACATTCAAGCCCCATACCTTTTCTATATCCCTTGATGACGATCACTCGGGGGAGAGTCAAAACCTGGACCCCCCCCCTCCCTTCCCCCACAAAGAGCAACACGCATCCGCCGCTTGTAAAACAACTCACGGTAACAAGAAGTAAGCTGATGGGTAAGCAAATACACAAAGATACCAACTAGCAAATACACAAAGATACGAACAAGCAAATACACAAAGATACCAACTAGCAAATACACAAAGATACGAACAAGCACATACACAAAGATACCAACTAGCAAATACACAAAGATACGAACAAGCAAATACACAAAGATACGAACTAGCACATACACAAAGATACGAACAAGCAAATACACAAAGATACGAACTAGCAAATACACAAAGATACGAACAAGCAAATACACAAAGATACGAACTAGCAAATACACAAAGATACGAACTAGCAAATACACAAAGATACGAACTAGCACATACACAAAGATACAAACTTCTTTTAAAGAGAGCGGCGGCGGACTATGGCGAGTCGACTCGCTCTCCTAAAGAAATCTCAATTTCACACACACAACATAAAATGTTGTAAGAAGAAATGATTTAAATACAACGTTGGGTGCAGTGCAAAACTTTACACGCTTATGAAAATAAACCCATAGCAGTAAATACAATGACGATTTACAGTGTTACAGATCACAAGCCAGTACTGGAGCTTAGTGCCTGGCCAACACACACGATTTACAGTGTTACAGATCACATGCCGGTACTGGAGCTAAGTGCCTGGCCAACACACACGATTTACAGTGTTACAGATCACAAGCCGGTTCTGGAGCTTAGTGCCTGGCCAACACACACGATTTACAGTGTTACAGATCACAAGCCGGTTCTGGAGCTTAGTGCCTGGCCAACACACACGATTTACAGTGTTACAGATCACAAGCCGGTACTGGAGCTTAGTGCCTGGCCAACACACACGATTTACAGTGTTACAGATCACAAGCCGGTTCTGGAGCTTAGTGCCTGGCCAACACACACGATTTACAGTGTTACAGATCACAAGCCGGTACTGGAGCTTAGTGCCTGGCCAACACACACGATTTACAGTGTTACAGATCACAAGCCGATACTGGAGCTTAGTGCCTGGCCAACACACACGATTTACAGTGTTACAGATCACAAGCCGGTACTGGAGCTTAGTGCCTGGCCAACACACACGATTTCAACGCCCAGTGTCGTGGCATCTTCCAAGGCTCTACCACTCGTCCTCTCCCATGTCCTGTTTCTGCAGTTTACGGGGCCTCTCGTTACGGGCAAATACAATAAGAAGAAAAAAAAACAGATGCTTAAACAACAACAACAACAACACACACACACACACACACACACACACACACACACACAAGGATACTTTTTGTGGGTCCTTCATTCTCCTACTTTTTCCCTTTTTTCCGGGTTTTCAGTGAGTCTATCCTATTTCCCCATCTTTCTTATCCTTTTTTCCCCTTTCTTTTTTCTTTTTATTTCACCATTCTTTCTGCAACACAAAAATGATAAGATCATAAGCTACAAAATCAGTCCAACCTGGCTGTGCGCATTCATTAAAGGATGGGCGATTTGGTTTCTTTTTTTCTTTCACGTGCTGTTGTTGTTTGCTTCTTTTTTTCCTCTGCTGCATGCAAGCCACGCAACAAGTGCTGCACGTGGGTGGACATCACTTGCAGGGGGCGGGGGGGGGGGGGGAGTGGACAGGAGGAGGAGGAGGGGGACAGATGTGGTGCTGTGTGAATGCCATACACAGCTGTCCACACAAACTAACACGCTCTTCAACATTACTGCTTCTTCTTCTTTCTTTGGCAGACAGCTAAAGCCAGATATAATCATATTGGGGCTGTAAAACACGTGACGAAAATACATCGAACAACCGAAAGATTCAAAGACGTGTCACACTTTTGGGGGTGCAGATGGGGGTAACATTGTTCAAAACCAGTTTGCGATAACAAAACGATGCAAACAAATATTTTCAACTGATAACATACATGTATGTTCCTGAACATAATGTAGTGAGATATTCCACTAGTATCACACGACTAAACACAAACATAACAATCCCATTGCCTGAATGAGAAAGAGAGAGAGAGTGTGTGTGTGTGTATGTGTGTGTGTGTGTCTGTCTGTCTGTGTACCTATGCATGCGTGTGAACACTTTCGGTGACTCGGGTCAGAAACCATGATTCTCTCCACCATCAATACTCACTCATACCGCCCCTCCCCCCCTCCCCCCCCAACTTAACCTAACTGCCTGCCTTGTCCGCCCCCACACCCCTAAAAACACCACCACCACCCTCCATAGCAGCGCTCGTCTCCCCCTCATCCGCCAAACACTGGTGCTGAGAGGTCATCGACCTGACCTGACGTTAATAATGTTCACCTCCTCACACTGATCCTTCACCACTGCTCTATGTCTGTCATCACCGTAAGGCGAAGAGGGGAGTGGTAGAGGAGGGAGAGGGCAGGGAGGGGGAGGTCAAAGGGGGGCAGTGATAATGGATGTGGCAGGAGGAGTGGAGAGAGGGGGGGGGAGGTCAAAGGGGGGCAGTGATAATGGATGTGGCAGGAGGAGTGGAGAGAGGGGGGGGGGGAGGTCAAAGGGGGGCAGTGATAATGGATGTGGCAGGAGGAGTGGAGAGAGGGGAGGGGGAGGTCAAAGGGGGGCAGTGATAATGGATGTGGCAGGAGGAGTGGAGAGAGGGGAGGGGAGGTCATAGGGGGGCAGTGATAATGGATGTGGCAGGAGGAGTGGAGAGAGGGGGGGGGGGAGGTCATAGGGGGGCAGTGATAATGGATGTGGCAGGAGGAGTGGAGTGAGGGGGGGGGAGGTCATAGGGGGGCAGTGATAATGCATGTGGCAGGAGGAGTGGAGAGAGGGGGGGGAGGTCACAGGGGGGCAGTGATAATGGATGTGGCAGGAGGAGTGGAGAGAGAGGGGGGGGGAGGTCATAGGGGGGCAGTGATAATGGATGCGGCAGGAGGAGTGGAGAGAGGGGGGGGGAGGTCATAGGGGGGCAGTGATAATGGATGCGGCAGGAGGAGTGGAGAGGGGGGGGGGAGGTCATAGGGGGCAGTGATAATGGATGTGGCAGGAGGAGTGGAGAGAGGGGGGGGAGGTCACAGGGGGGCAGTGATAATGGATGCGGCAGGAGGAGTGGAGAGAGGGGGGGGAGGTCATAGGGGGGCAGTGATAATGGATGCGGCAGGAGGAGTGGAGAGGGGGGGGGAGGTCATAGGGGGGCAGTGATAATGGATGCGGCAGGAGGAGTGGAGAGGGGGGGGGGAGGTCATAGGGGGGCAGTGATAATGGATGCGGCAGGAGGAGTGGAGAGAGGGGGGGGGAGGTCATAGGGGGGCAGTGATAATGGATGCGGCAGGAGGAGTGGAGAGGGGGGGGAGGTCATAGGGGGGCAGTGATAATGGATGGGCAGGAGGAGTGGAGAGAGGGGGGGGGAGGTCATAGGGGGGCAGTGATAATGATGGGCAGGAGGAGTGGAGAGGGGGGGGGGAGGTCATAGGGGGGCAGTGATAATGGATGTGGCAGGAGGAGTGGAGAGAGGGGGGGGAGGTCATAGGGGGGCAGTGATAATGGATGCGGCAGGAGGAGTGGAGAGAGGGGGGGGGAGGTCATAGGGGGGCAGTGATAATGGATGCGGCAGGAGGAGTGGAGAGAGGATGGGGGGAGGGGGAGGTCATAGGGGGGCAGTGATAATGGATGTGGCAGGAGGAGTGGAGAGAGAGGGGGGGGGTCATAGGGGGGCAGTGATAATGGATGTGGCAGGAGGAGTGGAGAGAGAGGGGGGGGGAGGTCATAGGGGGGCAGTGATAATGGATGTGGCAGGAGGAGTGGAGAGAGAGGGGGGGGGAGGTCATAGGGGGGCAGTGATAATGGGTAGGAGGAGTGGAGAGAGGGGGGGGGAGGTCATAGGGGGGCAGTGATAATGGATGTGGCAGGAGGAGTGGAGAGAGGATGGGGGGAGGGGGAGGTCATAGGGGGGCAGTGATAATGGATGCGGCAGGAGGAGTGGAGAGAGGGGGGGGGGAGGTCATAGGGGGGCAGTGATAATGGATGTGGCAGGAGGAGTGGAGAGGGGGGGGGAGGTCATAGGGGGGCAGTGATAATGGATGCGGCAGGAGGAGTGGAGAGAGGGGGGGGGAGGTCATAGGGGGGCAGTGATAATGGATGTGGCAGGAGGAGTGGAGAGAGAGGGGGGGGGAGGTCATAGGGGGGCAGTGATAATGGATGTGGCAGGAGGAGTGGAGAGAGAGGGGGGGGGAGGTCATAGGGGGACAGTGATAATGGATGTGGCAGGAGGAGTGGAGAGAGAGGGGGGGGGAGGTTATAGGGGGGACAGTGATAATGGATGTGGCAGGAGGAGTGGAGAGAGAGGGGGGGGGGAGGTCATAGGGGGGCAGTGATAATGGATGCGGCAGGAGGAGTGGAGAGGGGGGGGGGAGGTCATAGGGGGGCAGTGATAATGGATGCGGCAGGAGGAGTGGAGAGAGGGGGGGGGGAGGTCATAGGGGGGCAGTGATAATGGATGTGGCAGGAGGAGTGGAGAGAGAGGGGGGGGGAGGTCATAGGGGGGCAGTGATAATGGATGCGGCAGGAGGAGTGGAGAGGGGGGGGGGGTCATAGGGGGGCAGTGATAATGGATGTGGCAGGAGGAGTGGAGAGAGGGGGGGGGGGGTCATAGGGGGGCAGTGATAATGGATGTGGCAGGAGGAGTGGAGAGAGAGGGGGGGGGGAGGTCATAGGGGGGCAGTGATAATGGATGCGGCAGGAGGAGTGGAGAGGGGGGGGGGGAGGTCATAGGGGGGCAGTGATAATGGATGCGGCAGGAGGAGTGGAGAGGGGGGGGAGGTCATAGGGGGGCAGTGATAATGGATGCGGCAGGAGGAGTGGAGAGAGGGGGGGAGGTCATAGGGGGGCAGTGATAATGGATGTGGCAGGAGGAGTGGAGAGAGGGGGAGGGGAGGTCATAGGGGGGCAGTGATAATGGATGTGGCAGGAGGAGTGGAGAGGGGGGGGGAGGTCATAGGGGGGCAGTGATAATGGATGTGGCAGGAGGAGTGGAGAGGGGGGGGGGAGGTCATAGGGGGGCAGTGATAATGGATGCGGCAGGAGGAGTGGAGGGGGGGGGGGGACTGAAGAGAGGGGCAGAGGGGAGGCTGATAAAACAGGGACACAGAGAGAGAGAGAGACGGAGAATGAGAAACTGAACAGGGAGTTGAGGGAGAAAGCGCGCGTAACACACACACACACACTCTCTCTCTCTCTCTCTCTCTCTCATGCACGCACACATACACACACACGCACAGGCACGCACACAGACACACAGACACGCACACACACAAACACACACACACACACACACAAACACACACAAACACGCACGCACACACACACACACACACACACACACACACACATTATCTGTATATGGCCAGAAAGAGGGAAAGACAGAGAGAGAGGAGGAGGGAGGGAGAGAGAGAGAGAGAGTGGGGTGGCGATAAGCATATGCTGAACAAAGCACACACAAAAAAAAACACTGGTGCACCATTACAACTAGTACTGGTATAATTTAAATTGTAAACCATCATATCATCACATCAATATCAAGGCGTGCAGGCCTGACAAGGCCTTTTGCCCGCTTGAAGTGGGGAAGAAAAAGAGAGTCCCCACATATGTCTGGTGCATTTTTCAACATTGAGTGCGCAGTGCTTGCCAAATCAAGAAATATGTAGATGAGTTTTGTATTTTAAATTTTGTAAATGAATATCAAGATAATTTTTCAATGTATTCACTGTTCCTGCGGAAACAACGTCTTGTGACAAATTATTCCAAACATGTGTTACTCTGTTAGTAAAGAGATGTGCAAATCTGGAAGTTTTTACTGAAACTTTGAACAGTTTGTAGGAACGGCCTCTTGTAGCACTGTTCTCATTCAGTGTGAACAAAGAGTTTATAGTTCTACTGTCATGCAATCCATGAGTCATTTTATACATCTCTATTAAATCACCACGCAGTATTCTACATTCTAAACTAGGTAACTGAAGTGCTTGCAACCTATTTTCATAGTCCATATCAGCAAAGCTAATGATTATTTTAGTCAATCTTCGTTGAACATTCAGAATCTATATATCCACGTAAGACAGATCACAACAAAACCTCATTGCCATCTGACAGGTCATCTGACAGGTCATCTGACAGGTCATAGTTTTGTCCATAACCCCAGGTGGTTGCCACATAATGTGTGAGTGGGATTTACAGTCTAAGCACAACAGATAACGAACGAAAGGTTCCAATCATTTCGCTGTTCTTGTTGCGAAATTCAGTGGCGTATTTTTGTTGTTGGTGTTGTTGCTGCTGCTCTTTTTGCTGGTTTTTTTATGTAGCTTTCATAAATATGTCTCTAATTTCTAAAC
>NC_134883.1:901699-904199 GCF_041734735.1 Babylonia areolata | reverse complement strand
TAATTCAATTGTGTGTATACATGTAAGACTTCTGGGCTTTGTTTTATCATGAGCGCGTCAGGGTATTAATATCAGTTGAGTGTTTGATTCTGACTGATGCACGAAAAAAGTGTGTGATAACAGTGAGTAGACCTTGGCCCCGGAGTTTACGCCTGATCCATGTGTGCAACACAAACAGAAAAGCGGTACACGTGAACGAATTAAGCTGGAAAAGTGAAGGACTCAGATACAGCCCGAGGTAAAATGGTTGTTTGCATTATAATACTTTTCTTTTCGTAAACTGATTTTGAAGTAAATTGGTTCTTTTCAAATCAAAAACGATAAAGTAAACAAGTTTGATAAATGTAAAATGAAACATTAAACAGATGAATAACTTCATGTCAAACAAAGAATCAGCAGCGAGGAAGGTTTTAAAAGAATTTAACAACATACGTGGTGTTATATATATATATATATATATATATATATCACTTGACTACCAGTACCACCCAACGACACAATTAAAAGGCCCGACAGACATGACATGGACACTGATGACCCAGATTGCTGTCTTACCTCATGGGTGCACGTCTGACTGCACTGGTCGCGAGATCGACGTGTCCTTGGTGCCATTTTGCTGGATGGGAACCATACATCACCCCTCTCCAGTATCCTCCTCTCTCTCGCCACCGCCTGACCAGACTTTGCCAACTGTCT
This sequence comes from Babylonia areolata, assembly GCF_041734735.1. NCBI lineage: Eukaryota > Metazoa > Mollusca > Gastropoda > Neogastropoda > Buccinidae > Babylonia > Babylonia areolata. Next base: position 903,503 of record NC_134883.1, on the reverse strand, counting down.
GGCTGTGCCGATTGTCCTACTGTCCTCCTCCTTAATCGATAGTGACGTCGGATCAGAATTCAAAGGGGGGCCGGAGTCACCGAGAATGGCAGTGACTAAACCCGACGCCAACAGTTGCAGTAGAAAGATTCGTTGCCAGAAAAACAATAACACGTGTGCTGACATGACTGAAATCGTGCCAGACCGATGCGATATACGCCGCAATTTCACTTCCACCCTCACACATGGAGGCGAGGGGAACGAGTGGGCAGTCGTGATGGTATTGTGTGTGCGTGTGCGTGTGTGTGTGGAAGGCAGAGGAAGAAGACAGCACGAGGACAGGCACCATGCGCCAGATCTATATCATCGCAGACCACGTTTTGATCTGGTCACTCACACACAGGCCGCGTGCACGCGCTCTGCGAAGTCCTCCAATGAACAGAACAATCGTAACGTAACATGGAATCCGCGGGCTGTTCTGGCACCACCATCCCGTTATTAAAACACGCGCTGATGACACGAAATCACACGGAACCTCAACAAAAAACATGAACACTCAATCAGTCGCCTATGATTTACTTCCGTTCGTGTTCGAGTTTTCTTCATGTTGCAAACAGCACAGGTGACGCGATCGTTCCGGCCGTGCCGCGCGACGTTCAGTTGACGAACACACGCATTGTGTGGCCTCGCCTATCGTATCTGGCAACCTTTGACCCTGGGCTCAGTGTCTGGACTCCCGACTGTAGCCTATGGTCTATGTTAAATGTAGCTTTGCACATTCTTGCCTGCACTGGGTCACTGTCCTTAGTTTAGTAACCATCTGATTCCTTGGCGTAATTACCAGCAACATTTTCACCTGACTGCCGAAGGAAGACAAGTAGATCTGTTTCGCTTCTGCAAACATCTAAGCACTCTGACAGTCTGTCACGATATCCAACGCACTTGTCACAAAAAGCAGTATATTTCTCGGTGCTTTATCCGTGGGACAGATCGCCTCATCACAACCATAAGTCATTCAGGTTTCTCAAACAGCTTGACACACTGACAGAAGCTGTCCGTCGGAAGACACACGCTCGCTGTTCTTGACGCAAAACGACGACCGAAGGACACAGGCTGATGCACAGACGAAGAATGAATGACACACGTACGTGTTGCGATTTGAGAGCTGGAATTTGTGCCGCTTACTGAATATGCATACCACTGCCGCACTGACTGACGTCACATGGCAAGCACAACAAACATGTGCGGTGAAACAACCGGCTACCGTACATCTGTCTCTATTTGTGTTGTTGTTTTTCCCTTCTGTCGTCACTGTAACGGCTGACGCTGTTTTGGGGTCGAGGGAATGAGAGTTGCGTCCCTTTTTCGTCTGCCTGCGCAGCGAAAAATCAACAAAATATTTTATTTTATTCAGTTTCAACTGTCTCGCGAACAAGAAAGATTTGCTGAGGAGGAGATTTAGGGATCTGTTTGTTAAAAGATCCTAACTCTGAATAGGCGTGCATCCTTTCCAGCCGTTTTTAGTTTGTTTGTTTGTTGTTGTTTATTTTATTCCTCGGTGTACATGAGAATATGAGAATGTGCTCGCCCACCCACCCCCCCGCCTCGCCCCCCCCCCTTCCCACCTGCCTCTCCCCACCACACGCGCGCCGGATATAGTGACAGGGCATAATTATATTTATTAGTCATTCAATCGATACATTCAGTAAACTCGTTTTGAAGTTGCACGTGAAAGTGTGTAAACTTTTCTGCTCACATATACGTGCACGAGACACGAAATATTTTCTCTGCCATACACACATCCCAAACGACACTATAAAAAGAT
>NC_134883.1:869199-899199 GCF_041734735.1 Babylonia areolata | reverse complement strand
GAAGGAAGCCTTGGCATCAGCGTCGCTGACAATTAACCTGTGTCTGATTTCCCTGCAGTCTGGCCTTAGGGCGACACCAGGCTGACGGACTCCACACAGATGGACATCCATTGCCCTTCCCTGATATGAGGCTCTGTCAGGGCGATCGAATATTTTCCCTCACCACATGGAACACCGTTCTATGGATACTAACAACACTCTGTCTCGCGTGCACCTCGGGGATCAGCTGCATAGCACGAGACATAAATTCAGATCCCCAAAACCCTAAAACAGGCGTGGCAAAAGAGGTGGGAAAAGATTGTGCTTAGGTAGCAGAATGACAAAAGCAGAGCGGCTGTCAAAGAAATTCTTTAGAATCGGCAGTTGGAATTGTTCCAGCGCGAGAATGAGAATCTCAACAATTGAGAAATTGGCATATGATTCTGACATTTTATGTCTCCAAGAGACCAGGACAAGTGCAGACAGACCAATACAGTTTGAGAATTTCACAGTCTTTCAAAGGAATGAAGGAAGAGGAGTAGCAATCATACTGAACAAAAACCTAAAAAACAAAGTTTCCACCATAAATCTAGAGAAATGGTGCAGCAACTCATGTGAACTAGTGGGGGTGCGTCTTGAAAAACCTGACGGAATTCACAAAAGCATCGTGCTCATCAATGCCTTTGTTCACCCAGGAATCTGCACAACAAAGGGGATTGGGCCTTTTTAGAGGAAACAGAGAATGAATTTGGAGACTCAGTCATTATCTGTGCAGACGTTAATGCAAGATCGAAGTCATGGGACCAGCGGAACACCAACCCACAAGGACTCGCACTTGAAGGAATGATAGGGGAAATTCTTCTTAGCACATTAACAACCACATCCCCAACTCGCATTGGAACAAGACAAGGGGACAGTGACAGTGTGATCGACATCGCTCTAACATCTCCAAAATTTAGAGCAGAAATGAATGCAGAGACGCTTCCACACCAAGGCAGTGACCACCTCCCGGTAGTTTTCCGTCTACAGAAACTGTCAGATAAACCCTGTATGAAATCGCGTGATCCATTTCAGTATGAAACCAAAGAGACAACCATCATCGAAAAATTAAGATGCAGAAGAAACAAAAGAACGGCACCGAACCGGATGCAAACTATTCAGCCCCCATGGTGGAATACCGACACAGAGGGCCTGGATAGAAAAACATGCGGCTGTCAAACTTTGGCAAAAAGAAAGAACAAAACCATCTCCAGACAAAGATATTGAAACAAAAATGAAAGGAAAAACTAAACAGTTTGAAATCATTGCTCAAGATGACAAAAATGACAAGTGGAAACAGTTTTGCGAGGCACTCAGTTATGACACAACATTGACAGAGTTCTGGCAATTTTATCGTCGCATGGAAGGGAAAACGTGCACAACAACAACCCCAGACATGGTAGACACTGACGGAACCAAGCTTAAGACAAACAAAGAAAAAGGATCCGCCCTGCTCAAACGTTTCATACAACAGAGCGATCAAAGAAACTTAGATGAGAAAAAGAAGTATGTTGAGGAGTTAAACCAAACCCTTATGCAGACTGGACCTGATGATGACTTGACAATAGATTATCTAAACGAAGCAATAGCTAAATGCAAGAAAGAATCGGCTCCTGGCCCAGACAAAGTTCGCTACTCGGACATCAAGGAGCTATCGGAAGAAGACAGAAGCAAACTTTTCAATCTGTATCAAAACAGTTTCCACAATGGACATGTGCCGGAGGACTGGACACACAGCTTCTTAAAACCCATACCAAAACCAGGAAAGGACCATCGTCAGGTAAGCGGCTACCGGATCCTAACCATGCAAAACATTGCTGGAAAGCTCATGGAACGCATGATAGCGAGGAAACTTGCAAGGGATCTTGAACACAGGCACATTCTCCCTTCAAATCAAGGTGGTTACAGAACAGGCAAGTCCACATGGGAAAATGCAGCTGCTTTTGCATATGAGGTGTATGAAGGATTTCAAAGAAAAGAAGAAACACTAGCAGTAGCAATCGACCTTGAAGATGCCTACAATAAAGTCCAGTTTGCGCACCTCATGGAGCTGCTACTAAGGTATGGAGTAAGTTTGACACTGACAAGATGATAGCAACAGCGCTTCAGGAAAGAACCGTCATTTTACGCCTCGGAGATTGGATGTCTGCACCTTCTAAACTATCCATGGGACCGGCTGCCACAAAGGCCTCCGCTCTCTCCTGTCTTCTACAATATCTACACGAAGGGCCTTGCAGACTTAAACAACAATGGAATAGCTCGGGTGCTTACTCTTGCGGATGATGGCCTGGTCTTCAAAACTTCGAAAGAAGTAAAGGAAAGAACTAAAGCCGTCCAGAAACAACTAAACAATATTGCTCAATGGTGCAAAGACACAGGATCTTCCATCAATCCAGCGAAAGCCCAAACGTTGCTGTGCACCCTCAACAACAGAACCGCGAGCAAATCACTACCACCTGTGTCGTTCGACGGGATTCAGATCGAGAAAACCGAATGCCTACGCTACCTAGGAATACACTTCGACAGGATGCTGGCCTTCAGAAAACATACGGAAAATACTGTTCTCAAATGCAAAAAGGGCCTTTCAGTCTTAAAAGCAATGACAACCAAAGGTATTGAACAACGCCACCTCTTCCTGCTATACCAATCACTCGTCCTCAGTGCGATCGACTACGGACTTGGGCTAACAACACCATCTCAAAGCGACCTCCTAAAATTAGAAAGAGTTCAAAATGATGCTATGAGGCTGATCCTTGGAACAAAAAAAGACACGCCCACGGAAACCATGCGATACCTGCTTGACCTTCCTTCAGTGCAGGCCAGAAACAAGTTAGAACAGGTTAAGACCTACTTCAAAGCATTAGAAAAACCTCAAAACCCACTGCATGACGCAGTCAAAGAACCAAAAGGCAGCCGTCTAGGGCGAGGAAGATCATGGATGGGGCAAGCAGAAGACACAATCCAGCTAGTATGCCGACTACAAGACCTGAAAGAAACAAAAGAATGGGAGAAAAACCCCGAAAACCTCAACCATCTATTCAACACAGCCATTTCACCCACTCTAGGAAGACATTGTCGGGAATGGCCAGAGGGCAAAACTGATGCGGAAGTGAAGCTACTCATAGAAGAAAACAGTAAAGAAGAGGACATCATCATATACACAGATGGCTCAGTCACCAAAGATTAATCCACTGCGAAACAAAATGGAAAAACAATTAGGGAAGAGAATGCTGCCTACAAAGTCACAACCTCCAGCCTAACGATGGAAGTTGAAGCTGTGACAGATGCCCTCCAGTGGCTATCGTCCATCCATATGCCCGGAAACCAACATGCCATGATTCTAACCGACTCAATGAACCTCATACAGAAAATTGAAAATGGAATGGGAAGCCCAGAGTGGCATAAGGCAATGCGCAACTTTCAGATAAAAAAACCTCACACGGTCATACTGCCTGGGACATGCGGTACAAGGCCATCACACCATCGATCGCCTCAAAGAAATGAAGGCAGAGAGAGGGATCGGACGAAAGTCTAGAATGAAAGGTAGAGCACGATGCTTTGCAAATCAAACAAATATCGGCATCATTTCCAAACCTGTTGCGCAAATTTCTTCAAAACGGAACAGTGTGTGTATGTATCTGTGTGGGTGTGTGTGGGTGTGTGTGTGTGTGCCGTGGAAGCTGCGATACGTAGCCTAGAAATGAGTGTGCGGAGGAGGGGGTAGAGGAGGTGCAGGGTAATGTGTGTGTGTGTGTGTGTGTGTGTGTGTGTTGGGGCTTGTGTACGTTTATGTGTATTTGACTGTGCTTTCATATCTGTGAAACTGCATGTTTGGTGCATATCTGTTATGCATATGTGGGTGTATGTGTGAATGTGTGTCTCCATGTTTTACATTTATTTGCTTTTTTATCATCATTGTTGTCTTATTTATTTATTTATTTATTATTATTACTACTACTACTACTACTACTACTACTACTTTTTTATATCATATTTATAATTATTTATTTATTTATGTACGCTTATAGTTGACTTCATCAAGTTTTTGCGCCTTATACATATTATTAGTAGTGGTAGTAGTTTTTTTTTTAATGTATTTATCTATTTTTTATTCACCCCCGTTTTTTTTTCTTTTTTTTTTTCTTTTTTCTCAAGGCCTGACTAGGCGCGTTGGGTTACGCTGCTGGTCAGGCATCTGCTTGGCAGATTTGGTGTAGCGTATGTGGATTTGTCCAAACGCAGTGACGCCTCCTTGAGCTACTGAAACTGAAACTGAAACTGATTTCCCTGCCGTCATGGAGCGGTCTTCGTGTTCATGTACGAGCGCGCGCGAGCTCACGCGTATGTGTGTGTGTGTGCTTTTGTGTTTGTTTTGTGTGCGTGCGTGCGCGACCGTGCGTATGCGTGCATGCAGGTTTGTGTGTGTGTGTGCATGTGTCTGTGTGTCTGTGTGTGTGTGTGATAAAAGCTCATGTCCTCTATCTAGACGTTCTGGTGTCGGCTTACGAAAAAAGGCAAATGACGTCAAATCCGTGTCAATGACGCACATCCTTATCAACTCACTTCAAGGCCCGCAAGATGAGCCAGGCCAGTTTAGTGGCAATACTCTGAGAGTCTGATGGTTCCAGTCCAGCCAAAATGAAACTGTCTTTGTACATTTGTTTCTGACTGACAGAATGTGCGTGTCCGGTCAAGTGGCAGGCTAACAACCCTCCATGCATTTTCGCTTCTTTTTCGCTTCTTTTTATTTCAAATGACTTTGTGAATATGTTCTTATATGCTTTGGGCTTACCAACTGACTTTGGTATTGACAAGAGGCAAAGTCTCCATGGCTCACTTGTCATTCCTGCTACACAAAAACAAAACCGAAAATGCCGACAGTGTGATAGGAGGGGGGTGGGGGGATAATCTTCTTCTTCTTTTTATTTTATTTTATTTTATTTTTTTAAATTTAAAACCAACATATTTTTGCTCGCATCAGAAGTGATGGAGCGTTTGTCGAACTAAAAGTCGTGTTCTTTCCTGAGTACCTCACATAGGTGGGCATTTCGGTGTTATATGATCATGATATGAATCTGTCAAAGTTTCAAACTTCCCCTGTCTTCATCGCGACTTTTTAGTTTCTCTCCAAATAATGGCAGGAAGCTGATCGCTGTTTGTATGGGTATAGTACTTACAACAGGGCTGTGTATGGGTATAGTACTTAAAACAGGGCTGTGTATGGGTATAGTACTTACAACAGGGCTGTGTATGGGTATAGTACTTAAAACAGGGCTGTGTATGGGTATAGTACTTAAAACAGGGCTGTGTATGGGTATAGTACTTAAAACAGGGCTGTGTATGGGTATAGTACTTACAACAGGGCTGTGTATGGGTATAGTACATACAACAGGGCTGTGTATGGGTATAGTACTTACAACAGGGCTGTGTATGGGTATAGTACTTAAAACAGGGCTGTGTATGGGTACAGTACTTAAAACAGGGCTGTGTATGGGTACAGTACTTACAACAGGGCTGTGTATGGGTATAGTACTTACAACAGGGCTGTGTATGGGTATAGTACTTAAAACAGGGCTGTGTATGGGTACAGTACTTAAAACAGGGCTGTGTATGGGTATAGTACTTACAACAGGGCTGTGTATGGGTATAGTACTTAAAACAGGGCTGTGTATGGGTACAGTACTTACAACAGGGCTGTGTATGGGTATAGTACTTACAACAGGGCTGTGTATGGGTATAGTACTTAAAACAGGGCTGTGTATGGGTATAGTACTTAAAACAGGGCTGTGTATGGGTACAGTACTTAAAACAGGGCTGTGTATGGGTATAGTACTTAAAACAGGGCTGTGTATGGGTACAGTACTTAAAACAGGGCTGTGTATGGGTACAGTACTTAAAACAGGGCTGTGTATGGGTATAGTACTTAAAACAGGGCTGTGTATGGGTACAGTACTTAAAACAGGGCTGTGTATGGGTACAGTACTTAAAACAGGGCTGTGTATGGGTACAGTACATACAACAGGGCTGTGTATGGGTATAGTACATACAACAGGGCTGTGTATGGGTATAGTACTTACAACAGGGCTGTGTATGGGTATAGTACTTAAAACAGGGCTGTGTATGGGTATAGTACTTAAAACAGGGCTGTGTATGGGTATAGTACTTACAACAGGGCTGTGTATGGGTATAGTACTTAAAACAGGGCTGTGTATGGGTATAGTACTTACAACAGGGCTGTGTATGGGTACAGTACTTACAACAGGGCTGTGTATGGGTATAGTACTTAAAACAGGGCTGTGTATGGGTATAGTACTTAAAACAGGGCTGTGTATGGGTATAGTACATACAACAGGGCTGTGTATGGGTATAGTACTTAAAACAGGGCTGTGTGTGGGTACAGTACTTAAAACAGGGCTGTGTATGGGTATAGTACTTAAAACAGGGCTGTGTATGGGTACAGTACTTAAAACAGGGCTGTGTATGGGTATAGTACTTACAACAGGGCTGTGTATGGGTACAGTACTTACAACAGGGCTGTGTATGGGTACAGTACTTAAAACAGGGCTGTGTATGGGTATAGTACTTAAAACAGGGCTGTGTATGGGTATAGTACTTAAAACAGGGCTGTGTATGGGTATAGTATTTAAAACAGGGCTGTGTATGGGTACAGTACTTAAAACAGATTAATGCGCGTGTACGTAGTGCGACTTGAGAGTAACTTACAAGCTGTGGACTAAAATTCGGATTTATGGGGGGGGGGGGGGGGGGGGGGGGGGGTTATGGTTGTTTGTGGATATTGTGCAGTGAGTGATGAGTCCTCTGTGTGAAAAGAATTAGCATTCTCCATTACCTCCTTCCAATAATATGTTATCGAGAATTACCCATTGACAAAACCTTCAGGTAAGATGGCTGCCATAAATATGTGCGGTCTACTAAGATTTTTCTATGTCCATTCTAGTTAATTCAGTATCCTCTTTAAAATATTCGTATGTTGTTAATACGTCGACAGTTCAGTCTCATTCTGTGTGGTACGTCCAGATTTTGTTTCTTTTTCCCTTTCTTTTAACTCTGGACAATAAATATTAAATAAAATGCCATGCCGTCTTTAATTCCAAAACAAAGGTTCTGGCAATAAACCCGGAACGAGCCAATAAAAAAGACCTGCTGATCTTGAGGCTGAACGAAATAAACAGCTCACGATCTGGAAATACGGCTTAATCTGAAAGGCTTACGATCAGTCATTAGTTTCAGCGAGAGGATTTTTCCATCCATGTTTACTACAAATTTATTATTGTCAGACAAAGCATTTCAAATGAATTTGTTGAAATTTACCACGAATACGCGCGCGCGCGGGCAGACACACACACACACACACACACACACACACACACACACACACACACACACACACACACACACACACACACACACACGAACGACGGACAGAAACACCAACTTATTACAATGACTCATGCAGCGTGTAACCCCCTCCCCCCACCCCACCCCCCACTCCCACCCCCCACCCCCCCCCCCACCCCCCAAAAAAAGGAGAAAGAAGGGAGGCCCGTGATGTCCCATTTGGGATGAACATGGGAGACAGTATGGCAAGTAGGAATTGTGTGCAAAATGTACGTCAGGTCGCGTACGCGTGCGCGCGTGTGTGTGTGTGTGTGTGTGTGTGTGTGTGTGTGTGTGTGTGCTGAAATCAAGCACGTTTTGTGAGAATGACCACCTACCCAGTGGTAGTGTATCTCGCCAAGGCCACTGCATGTCCACTTGTGACTCTCCTAAGTTATCTTTGTGTGTGTGTGCGTGTGTGTGTGCGCGCGCGCTTAGAGTTGACTTCATCAAGACTTTGCGCCTTATAATTATTATTATTATTAGTAGTAGTAGTATTTTTATGTATTTATCTCTTTTTTTGTTGTTATTTTGTTTTGTTGTTTTTTTCTCAAGGCCTGACTAAGCGCGTTGGGTTACGCTGCTGGTCAGGGCATCTGCTTGGCAGATGTGGTGTAGCGTATATGGATTTGACAGAACGCTGTGACGCCTCCTTGAGCTACTGCTACTGCTACTGATAGCTTCTTCTTCTTCTTCTTGATGTGTGTGTGTGTGTGTGTGTGTGTGTGTGTGTGTGTGTGTGTGTGTGTGTGTGAATGTCTGTGATTATTACAGCACCGTTCTTAGTGTGTAATTTACACCACACACCAATTTATCTTTTGAGGGAAAATAATGAAGCATTCTATATTTTGTAATAAGTACCAAAGAAAAAGAAGAAAAAAACAGAATGATGTGCTGATCGTATGACGTCCTGTGTCTGAGCTCCAATCGCAGCACACAGAAGCGGCCCTCCCGAAATTCTCGAGACATGATGAATATATTCCATAACTCTCCCCTGGGAACATGACATCATCCCATTCAATCCCATTCAAGGAAAGATAACCCCAGAAAGAAGTTTTGGATAGGGGGTAAACTGATAAGTTCACTGTCCGCACAGACACAATTAAAAGGGGGTGGGGGGGTGGGGGGGGGATCCATACCCACGGCGGCGGTGTAACCGAAAAAAAACAGGCATCGGTTCAGCCGAGATGACGCCAATGGAATTTTTACTCTGTGTGTGTGTGTGTGTGTGTGTGTGTGTGTGTGTGTGTGTGTGTGTGTGTGTGTGTGTTTCTTCTTTGTGTGTGAATATAACCTTAATATATCACCTAGCTTTTTTACATAATGTCTAACGTCTGAATATCATAAGGCAGTGTCTTTGAATAAGTTTTCCATTTGTAGGCATTTACAATCTGACAATCGTAAATCTACCCAACACTCTCCCTCTCTCTCTCTCTCCCTCTCTCTCTTCTATGTGTATCTCATTCTTTCCTCCCACCTCAGTACCCTACATCCCCCTGTCATCCACACTCCTGCCCCCCACTCCCCCTCCCCGTCAGCCCTGTTTATCCGTTCGTTCCTCCACCCATTCTCTCAATTCTTCCTTCATCTGTGAAACAGACCCACGACAAAGGAAGTTGACAATCAGCGCTCACTCCAAGCTGTGAAGTCGCCCATGAATTTCACTGCTGTTAGCAGAAGAGGAAAAGAGAAGAGGAATGGAATGGAAGAAGAAAAAAAAAAAACATGGAAAGAGGAGGGAAAGGCGTTTTGTGCTTTCCGAATAAAGACAGGGGTGTGACTGTATTATGAAAACCTCCACAGCCCAGAAGCGACAAGGCGTCCAGAGGGCACTTTACACACAACTGGACGACCTTGACTTTGCGGACGATCTGGCCCACTTCTCTCACACACATAACAGATGCAAGGAGGGGGCTGGGGGTGGTAACAGCACTTGTGGAAACCTCAGCCTGCCTGGGCCTCAACATCCACAGAGGGAAGAGCAAGACACTCAACGTCAACGCAGCAAACGCAACACCCATCAGGCTGGAAGACGAGGCACCAGAAGAGGTGCAGAGTGTCACATACCCTGGCAGATTCATTGACAATCAGGGTGGTATCAGAACCCACGTTGGCAATGCAAGGCAAGAATGCGTGGTAATCCAGAGATCTGACAGTTAGCATCGATATCAGGATCTTGAATATCATGGTAAAGCCTGCCCTACAAAATGGAGCAGATAACCAGACATCCACGTGAACCACCATGAAGAGAATCCAGACTTTCGTCAACACCTGCTTCAGAAGGATTCTTCGGATTTGCTGGCCTGACAGAATCACTACTGAAGAACTGTGGGAACAACAAGACAACAGCCTGCAGCAGGAGAAGGGATTCTCCAAGGACGCTGGAGATGGACTGGACATAACGCTCCGGAAGCCTGCATCCAGCGCCATCACGCAGGTCCTCACCTAGAACCCGCAGGGCAAAAGGAAAAGAGGCCGACCAGGAAGTGCATCGGGCCATGACCTGGGGACAGACATGAAGAGGACAGGCCATGACCATGACCTGGGGACAGACATGAAGAGGACAGGCCACACCTGGGGACAGACATGAAGACAGGCCACACCTGGAGACAGACATGAAGAGGACAGGCCACACCTGGAGACAGACATAAAGAGGACAGGGCATACCTGGGGACAGACATGAAGAGGACAGGCCACACCTGGGGACAGACATGAAGACAGGCCACACCTGGAGACAGACATGAAGAGGACAGGCCACACCTGGGGACAGACATGAAGAGGACAGGCCACACCTGAAGACAGACATGAAGAGGACAGGCCACACCTGGAGACAGACATAAAGAGGACAGGGCATACCTGGGGACAGACATGAAGAGGACAGGCCACACCTGGGGACAGACATGAAGAGGACAGGCCACACCTGGAGACAGACATGAAGAGGACAGGCCACACCTGGGGACAGACATGAAGAGGACAGGCCACACCTGGGGACAGACATGAAGAGGACAGGCCATGACCTGGGGACAGACATGAAGAGGACAGGCCACACCTGGGGACAGACATGAAGAGGACAGGCCATGACCTGGGGACAGACATGAAGAGGACAGGCCACACCTGGGGACAGACATGAAGAGGACAGGCCACACCTGGGGACAGACATGAAGAGGACAGGCCACACCTGGGGACAGACATGAAGAGGACAGGCCACACCTGGGGACAGACATGAAGAGGACAGGACATGACCTGGAGACAGACATGAAGAGGACAGGACATGACCTGGAGGCAGACATGGAGACAGACATGAAGAGGACAGGACATGACCTGGAGACAGACATGGAGACAGACATGAAAAGGACAGGACATGACCTGAGGCAGATATGGAGACAGACATGAAGAGGACAGGCCACACCTGGAGACAGACATGAAGAGGACAGGCCGTTACCTGGGGACAGACATGAAGAGGACAGGCCACACCTGGGGACAGACATGAAGAGGACAGGCCACACCTGGAGACAGACATGAAGAGGACAGGCCACACCTGGGGACAGACATGAAGAGGACAGGACATGACCTGAGGCAGACATGGAGACAGACATGAAGAGGACAGGCCGTTACCTGGGGACAGACATGAAGAGGACAGGCCACACCTGGGGACAGACATGAAGAGGACAGGCCACACCTGGGGACAGACATGAAGAGGACAGGCCATGACCTGGGGACAGACAGGAAGAGGACAGGACACACCTGGGGACAGACATGAAGAGGACAGGCCGTTACCTGGAGACAGACATGAAGAGGACAGGCCATGATCTGGGGACAGACATGAAGAGGACAGGCCGTTACCTGGAGACAGACATGAAGAGGACAGGCCATGACCTGGGAACAGACATGAAGAGGACAAGCCACACCTGGGGACAGACATGAAGAGGACAGGCCGTTACCTGGGGACAGACATGAAGAGGACAGGCCACACCTGGGGACAGACATGAAGAGGACAGGCCATGACCTGGGGACAGACATGAAGAGGACAGGCCACACCTGGAGACAGACATGAAGAGGACAGGCCATGACCTGGAGACAGACATGAAGAGGACAGGCCGTGACCTGGAGACAGACATGAAGAGGACAGGCCGTTACCTGGGGACAGACATGAAGAGGACAGGCCGCACCTGGGAACAGACATGAAGAGGACAGGCCGTTACCTGGGGACAGACATGAAGAGGACAGGCCGTTACCTGGGGACAGACATGAAGAGGACAGGCCATGACCTGGGGACAGACATGAAGAGGACAGGCCACACCTGGAGACAGACATGAAGAGGACAGGCCGTTACCTGGGGACAGACATGAAGAGGACAAGCCACACCTGGGGACAGACATGAAGAGGACAGGCCGTTACCTGGGGACAGACATGAAGAGGACAGGCCACACCTGGGGACAGACATGAAGAGGACAGGCCATGACCTGGGGACAGACATGAAGAGGACAGGCCACACCTGGAGACAGACATGAAGAGGACAGGCCATGACCTGGAGACAGACATGAAGAGGACAGGCCATGACCTGGAGACAGACATGAAGAGGACAGGCCACACCTGGGGACAGACATGAAGAGGACAGGCCACACCTGGGGACAGACAGGAAGAGGACAGGCCATGACCTGGGGACAGACATGAAGAGGACAGGCCACACCTGGGGACAGACATGAAGAGGACAGGCCACACCTGGGGACAGACATGAAGAGGACAGGCCGTTACCTGGGGACAGACATGAAGAGGACAGGCCACACCTGGGGACAGACATGAAGAGGACAGGCCATGACCTGGGGACAGACATGAAGAGGACAGGCCACACCTGGAGACAGACATGAAGAGGACAGGCCATGACCTGGAGACAGACATGAAGAGGACAGGCCACACCTGGAGACAGACATGAAGAGGACAGGCCACACCTGGAGACAGACATGAAGAGGACAGGCCACACCTGGGGACAGACATGAAGAGGACAGGCCACACCTGGAGACAGACATGAAGAGGACAGGCCATGACCTGGAGACAGACATGAAGAGGACAGGCCACACCTGGGGACAGACATGAAGAGGACAGGCCACACCTGGGGACAGACAGGAAGAGGACAGGCCATGACCTGGGGACAGACATGAAGAGGACAGGCCACACCTGGGGACAGACATGAAGAGGACAGGCCACACCTGGGGACAGACATGAAGAGGACAGGCCGTTACCTGGGGACAGACATGAAGAGGACAGGACATGACCTGGGGACAGACATGAAGAGGACAGGCCACACCTGGGGACAGACATGAAGAGGACAGGCCACACCTGGGGACAGACAGGAAGAGGACAGGCCATGACCTGGGGACAGACATGAAGAGGACAGGCCACACCTGGGGACAGACAGGAAGAGGACAGGCCATGACCTGGAGACAGACATGAAGAGGACATGCCACACCTGGAGACAGACATGAAGAGGACATGCCACACCTGGAGACAGACATGAAGAGGACAGGCCACACCTGGGGACAGACATGAAGAGGACAGGACATGACCTGGAGGCAGACATGAAGAAGACAGGACATGACCTGGAGGCAGACATGAAGAGGACAGGCCATGACCTGGGGACAGACATGAAGAGGACAGGACATGACCTGGAGACAGACATGAAGAGGACAGGACATGACCTGGAGGCAGACATGAAGAGGACAGGCCATGACCTGGGGACAGACATGAAGAGGACAGGCCATGACCTGGAGACAGACATGGAGAGGACAGGCCACACCTGGGGACAGACATGAAGAGGACAGGCCATGACCTGGGGACAGACATGAAGAGGACAGGCCATGACCTGGAGACAGACATGAAGAGGACAGGCCATGACCTGGGGACAGACAGGAAGAGGACAGGCCACACCTGCAGACAGACATGAAGAGGACAGGCCACACCTGGGGACAGACATGAAGAGGACAGGCCACACCTGGGGACAGACATGAAGAGGACAGGCCATGACCTGGGGACAGACATGAAGAGGACAGGCCACACCTGGGGACAGACATGAAGAGGACAGGCCACACCTGGGGACAGACATGAAGAGGACAGGCCACACCTGAGGACAGACATGAAGAGGACAGGCCACACCTGGGGACAGACATGAAGAGGACAGGCCACACTGGGGACAGACATGAAGAGGACAGGCCACACCTGGGGACAGACATGAAGAGGACAGGCCACACCTGGAGACAGACATGAAGAGGACAGGCCACACCTGGGGACAGACATGAAGAGGACAGGCCACACCTGGAGACAGACATGAAGAGGACAGGCCACACCTGGGGACAGACATGAAGAGGACAGGCCACACCTGGGGACAGACATGAAGAGGACAGGCCACACTGGGGACAGACATGAAGAGGACAGGCCATGACCTGGGGACAGACAGGAAGAGGACAGGCCACACGTGGGGACAGCTGGAGTGACTGACACAGGACCGGCATGACAGTAGAGTGATTGCTGGCGGCCTGTGTCCAGACTGCAACAGGCGTAATAAGTATGGTGACGTGAGTTTTTGTACTGGCTTTAATGACAAACGCAAAACGAAATAGCGGACGAATCTTAAAATGTGGTGAAGGCTGTTGAATAACCACGAAATAAATGCTTCATACCAGCCATCAGTCTCCATCAGATCGATGCAAGACAAGAGAGAGAGAGAGCGAGAGAGAGCGAGAGAGAGAGAGAGACACACAGAGAGAGAGCGAGAGAGAGAGAGAGAGAGAGAGAGAGAGAGCTATCGCACACTTTCGTTTTCTTGCTTTTCTACTTCCCGCACCCCCCTCCAAGAAGCAACAGATGGCGAATGTTAGTTAAGCCTCTTGGCTCCATTGATCTGCACAGATCTGCACTGCACAACGTGTTATCAATCAGAAAGGACAGGGATAGCAGTCGCGTCTCCCCGCACCTGCCTTTCTCCGACCGGGAATATCATTCTCTTTTTCTTTCTGTCTCTCTTTCTCCGTCTCTCTGTCTGTCTGCCTGTCTCATCCGAGTGGAAGAACACACACACACACACACACACACACAGAAAGAAAAAAAATGTGTGTGTGTGTGTGTGTCCGCGCGTCTTTTCTTTCCCTTCCATTTCTCTCATATTCAGCGCTGGAGAAATAAATCTATCCTCCACCACCACCCCCGGATCTCCCCCCACTTCCCTCTCCCTGACCCCCCCCCCCTGCCCCCCCAAATCACCCCCCCCCCCTCTCCATCCTCCCTACGACTCAAGACGTGTTACGAACGCGCTGACGTCGAGCCCCTTGATCTATTGGTCTGGATCAACCTCCAGTCTCTCTCTCTCTCTCTCTCTCTGTCTGTCTGTCGAAAGATGCGTCACTGTTTGACGTCATTACATGAGTTATAGGGGAAAGGGATCAAGACTGGTGATATGGCTCAACAGTACAATACTTTTTTCTTTCTTTCATTTTTTTTTTTCATTTGAAAAGAAATTGATGGGGTATGTGGGCAGAGGGATTGAGAAAGAAGGCTAGTGGGCTGGAGATCAAAAGACTTCATCAGCGCGCACAAGGAGTAATTAGCCAAAGAATATTACGAACACCAGTCAGGGGTGGTAAAAGTATACCTGCGGGTTAGTCTACATGAAGCAAGGCAAACTGCCGGAGGTAAGCAGTAGCCGATGATTATTCAGGAACACTGGAACTTACCCGCGGCTCTTCAAACCCGAAGGCAAATTCGTCCTAACTACCTACCACGGGTGACTGCCCATGAAGCGGAGGTAATGAAGCTACGTTGTCTAGTTAAGGGAAAACAGACCATAATTTTAGGACAGGTTAAACCCGCTCCATAGTTTGGATGACGCAGAACTTACTCATTTCTTCTGTCTCATGGTCACTCTGGACAAACTGGCACCAACAATGACTCATTTGCTCTCCCCGATGCCCTCTGAAAGAGCTACAATTTCTTGAATACGAAGATGACTTTACCTTCAAGGTAAATTGTACCCGCGCATCTCTGTCATGTAAAAAGGTAGGTGTTTTACGGTTGTTGTCTTGAACACCACCCCAGATGACAATAACGATGACCACGATGAGACAGCAGACAAATATACGGACAAAAGGGAACAACTCGCTCGTTGTTAACTGTCCTCCCATTCAACTGTATCCCTGCTGTTAACTGTCCCCCCATTCAACCCTGTATCCCTGCTGTTAACTGTCCCCCCATTCAGCCCTGTATCCCTGCTGTTAACTGTCCCCCCATTAAACTCTGTATCCCTGCTGTTAACTGTCCCCCCATTCAACTGTATCCCTGCTGTTAACTGTCCCCCCATTCAACTCTGTATCCCTGCTGTTAACTGTCCCCCCATTCAACTGTATCCCTGCTGTTAACTGTCCCCCCATTCAGCCCTGTATCCCTGCTGTTAACTGTCCCCCCATTCAACTGTATCCCTGCTGTTAACTGTCCCCCATTCAACTGTATCCCTGCTGTTAACTGTCCCCCCATTCAACTTTGTATCCCTGCTGTTAACTGTCCCCCATTCAACTGTATCCCTGCTGTTAACTGTCCCCCCATTCA
This sequence comes from Babylonia areolata, assembly GCF_041734735.1. Taxonomy (NCBI): domain Eukaryota; kingdom Metazoa; phylum Mollusca; class Gastropoda; order Neogastropoda; family Buccinidae; genus Babylonia; species Babylonia areolata. Next base: position 883,191 of record NC_134883.1, on the reverse strand, counting down.
ACTGTATCCCTGCTGTTAACTGTCCCCCATTCAACTGTATCCCTGCTGTTAACTGTCCCCCATTCAACCCTGTATCCCTGCTGTTAACTGTCCCCCTCATTCAACTCTGTATCCCTGCTGTTAACTGTCCCCCCATTCAACTGTATCCCTGCTGTTAACTGTCTCCAATTCAACTGTATCCCTGCTGTTAACTGTCCCCCCATTCAACTCTGTATCCCTGCTGTTAACTGTCCCCCCATTCAACTCTGTATCCCTGCTGTTAACTGTCCCCCCATTCAACTCTGTATCCCTGCTGTTAACTGTCCCCCCATTCAACTGTATCCCTGCTGTTAACTGTCCCCCCATTCAGCTGTATCCCTGCTGTTAACTGTCCCCCCCATTCAACTCTGTATCCCTGCTGTTAACTGTCCCCCCATTCAGCCCTGTATCCCTGCTGTTAACTGTCCCCCCATTCAACTGTATCCCTGCTGTTAACTGTCCCCCCATTCAACCCTGTATCCCTGCTGTTAACTGTCCCTCCATTCAACCCTGTATCCCTGCTGTTAACTGTCCCCCATTCAACCCTGTATCCCTTCTGTTAACTGTCCCCCCATTCAACCCTGTATCCCTTCTGTTAACTGTCCCCCCATTCAACCCTGTATCCCTGTTGTTAACTGTCCCCCCATTCAACTGTATCCCTGCTGTTAACTGTCCCCCCATTCAACTCTGTATCCCTGCTGTTAACTGTCCCCCCATTCAACTCTGTATCCCTGCTGTTAACTGTCCCCCCATTCAACTGTATCCCTGCTGTTAACTGTCCCCCCATTCAACTGTATCCCTGCTGTTAACTGTCCCCCCCATTCAACCCTGTATCCCTGCTGTTAACTGTCCCCCCATTCAACTGTATCCCTGCTGTTAACTGTCCCCCCATTCAACTCTGTATCCCTGCTGTTAACTGTCCCCCCATTCAACTCTGTATCCCTGCTGTTAACTGTCCCCCCATTCAACCCTGTATCCCTGTTGTTAACTGTCCCCCCATTCAACTCTGTATCCCTGCTGTTAACTGTCCCCCATTCAACTGTATCCCTGCTGTTAACTGTCCCCCATTCAGCCCTGTATCCCTGCTGTTAACTGTCCCCCATTCAACTGTATCCCTGCTGTTAACTGTCCCCCCATTCAACTGTATCCCTGCTGTTAACTGTCCCCCCCATTCAACCCTGTATCCCTGCTGTTAACTGTCCCCCCATTCAACTGTATCCCTGCTGTTAACTGTCCCCCCATTCAACTCTGTATCCCTGCTGTTAACTGTCCCCCCATTCAACTCTGTATCCCTGCTGTTAACTGTCCCCCCATTCAACTGTATCCCTGCTGTTAACTGTCCCCCCATTCAACTGTGTATCCCTGCTGTTAACTGTCCCCCCATTCAACTCTGTATCCCTGCTGTTAACTGTCCCCCCATTCAACTCTGTGTCCCTGCTGTTAACTGTCCCCCCATTCAACTGTATCCCTGCTGTTAACTGTCCCCCCATTCAACTGTATCCCTGCTGTTAACTGTCCCCCCATTCAACTGTATCCCTGCTGTTAACTGTCCCCCCATTCAACCCTGTATCCCTGCTGTTAACTGTCCCCCCATTCAACTGTATCCCTGCTGTTAACTGTCCCCCCATTCAACTGTATCCCTGCTGTTAACTGTCCCCCCATTCAACTGTATCCCTGCTGTTAACTGTCCCCCCATTCAACTGTATCCCTGCTGTTAACTGTCCCTCCATTCAACTATATCCCTGCTGTTAACTGTCCCCCCATTCAACCCTGTATCCCTGCTGTTAACTGTCCCCCCATTCAACCCTGTATCCCTGCTGTTAACTGTCCCCCCATTCAACTCTGTATCCCTGCAGCGGGATCGGCAACGCCGTGTGGAAAACAATGAATACTGTTGCGCATGTGCAACGTTTTCAGAGGACGGTCAGAAGAGAGGGAGGGAGAGAAAAGGGGGGGGGGTGAGAATGAAGTGAGAGACAAAGAGAAAGGAGGACAGGCAGAAAGAGAGAGAGGGAGAGTCACAGAGAGAAGAGGATGAAGACAAAAGGAAAGACAGTGAGAGCGGAAAAGAGAAGAGACATAGATGGTGGAGAAAAAGACAGAGAAAGAGAAACAGAGAGACAGACAGAGAGAGGAGGGGGGACAGACAGACAGACGGACGGACACATAGAAATACCGCCTGAGTGATGATCGATCCTAACTGTGCTCTCAAGCCCAAACCCATAACCAGCCAGTGGCCACTACAAGGTTTCCGAGGCGTGCGTACAGTGTCCTTGTCGCCCACCTTTACCCAGGCATTAACCCTTTCACCGCCAAGCTCACATTTATGCACAGGCGTGGTAGAGGACCCACGTCACTGAAAGGTGACCATTCATTGGTCTGTTATCCATGAACCTACTGCTCTTAATGTTCGGTGGTAGGATAGGCCATATTTTCTATACATCGCAGGGGGAATCCCCAGCTATTCTTAGCCACTGTCTTTTCTGTGTTTATACCACAAGAGAATTTTGTACACTAAACTGACTGGCGGTGAAAGGGTTAAAGAAAGGGCCGGTACCACCAGGGGCATTCAACTCCCACAAGCCATCCCGAACACCCGACTTCCCGACAATGGCGAATATGAACATCGCCCTCATTTCCTGTTAGCCGTTTTAAAAGGTTTCCCTTTGTTACCCCCAAACTGGAAACACTTTGAGCTTGTTCCGCTCTTTGGTCAATGTGTCAGTTCTAGGTCTGTCCGCGGTACAGGGAGACAAGGAGTGGGGTGGGGGTGAGGCGAGGGATGGAGGGGGGTGGGGGTGGGAGTGAAACAGAGAAAAGGAAGCACAGAGAAAGGGAAAATATATGGGGTGGGGGATGCTGAGCCAGTTGGAGACACAGAGAGAGAGTCCTAGAGAGGATGGATGGGTATAAACAGACAAACAGCTAGAGATAGTGAAAAGATACACAGAAATAAGTCAGAGAGAGAGAGAGAGAGAGAGAGAGAGAGAGAGAGAGAGGATGGACAAGGATTTTTTTCATTACAACAAAAAAAGGCCATGCCCCTCACGAAGGGAGTTCAGTCAACACACACTCCAATACAACAATGAATCACACTGTATAAACTTGACTTCTGTTGGAGACAGCCACCCAGACAGACACCAACTACTAGTTAGTGTTTGCTTTGTCATCAAATCGACTGAAGCCGTGAGTTTTTGTTCCCAGTCTTGTTGGGTGAAACGATTTTTTTAAATGGTGGCTTACATAATTATGCAAACGAGCGCGCGCGCACACACACACTTTTTTTTTGTTTTGTTTTTTTGCCTTTATATTTACGTGGATTTATATGTTGTCTTTCATCCTTTTAATGTATGCTTGCGTATGAATGACTGGTGAAACAGTGACTTCATTTGTTTCTATACAAGATTCTGCGCCATAGCAAGAAGGAACAAATCAGTCCATCATTTGGCAGCCAAAGTAAAAGTCAAATGGCCTGTCCTGAAAATAAAGTATTAAGTTTACCAAGTTACTGAAGTTGAAAATGACTTTTTCCCCTGTCCGTTCTTTTAAGTATTTTTTTTTGTGTGTGTTGGTTTGTTTGGGTTTTTTTTAATAGATCATATACGTCAAGAAAACACACACACACACACACACACACACACACACACACACACACACGCACGCACACACACGCACGCACGCACGCGCGCGCGCGCGCACACACACACACACACACACACACACACACACACACACGTAGATTCCGACCGAAATGACTTCTTCCTTGCAATTGAACATTTCCACGCAGTAGACGGGAAAACACGCAGAGTTCCAGATATATTCAGGAAACTAAGCTCTGCGGCGTCCGGGGGAACCTGCAGAGAACGGCTGCCACCGTCAGCAATACCGGAGGGGATACCCGTAAGGGATTCTGGAATCAGCATTAAAAGCACACCAGGACGAGGGGTGATATTCCGGAACATTTCTCGCGGACTTCGCTGAACTCACAGCCAGGACATTCGATAGGAATTTATTTCTCGAGTTCATTTACATTAAACGGGCATTTTCTGTTCTAGAAATTCATTAAATGAATGAATAAATAAATATTTTTTTTAAACCAAAGAAACAAATAGATAAATAAATAAACTAATGGTCAAAGATACTAAAAAGGTGAACACTGGTTTGTGACTTATTTCTGACTGTCACGGAATCCCGGAACTTCAGGACCGTTTTTATTTGGTTATGGAAATGAATTTCTTCCAAACTTTAAAAAAAAATTACATTTTGATATGCTAATGGATTAAGTGTGTTTTGCGAATTGGGTTAGTGTATATTTCTTTTTTCAGACAGGTTTTTATTCTTGTTTTAGATGCCAAATGCTTGATTGTTTTCAAGAAAGTGATAATAAATTATTTTAGACAATAACAGGCGTGGAGTCAACCAGGCCATAGAAAGTGTTTATCCCACACCCACACACTGTGGAACGGTTTACCCCACACACTGTGGAACGGTTTATCCCACACACTGTGGAACGGTTTATCCCACACACTGTGGAACGGTTTACCCCACACACTGTGGAACGGTTTATCCCACACACTGTGGAACGGTTTACCCCACACACTGTGGAACGGTTTATCCCACACACTGTGGAACGGTTTATCCCACACACTGTGGAACAGTTTATCCCACACACTGTGGAACGGTTTATCCCACACACTGTGGAACGGTTTATCCCACACACTGTGGAACGGTTTATCCCACACACTACGGAACGGTTTATCCCACACACTGTGGAACGGTTTATCCCACACAATGTGGAACGGTTTATCCCACACACTACGGAACGGTTTATCCCACACACTGTGGAACGGTTTATCCCACACACTGTGGAACAGTTTATCCCACACACTGTGGAACGGTTTATCCCACACACTGTGGAACAGTTTATCCCACACACTGTGGAACGGTTTATCCCACACACTGTGGAACAGTTTATCCCACACACTGTGGAACAGTTTATCCCACACACTGTGGAACGGTTTATCCCACACACTGTGGAACGGTTTATCCCACACACTGTGGAACGACGGGTGGAAGGAAAGCCATTGTGACAGAACATACTGGTCATTAGATGTCCATTTGTTATGGCCAAGTCTGTGCAGATTCAACAGCACGGAATGATATGTCCGCCTGTAGCACTAAAAGCTTCTGTTAAACAAGCTTTAACCTACATCTTATATGCCTAAATGCAGAACTTATGTACAATGGTTATCTTTCTGACTTTCTGGCTGTATACTAAAGACAGTATGGGAAAAACGGTGCATTTGTTTACCACATTAATCCATGACGATTGTGAACGACTGTGAATCAAGATATTGTTGGAGTGAAACACACTGTGTGTGTGTGTGTGTGTGTGTGTGTGTGTGTGTGTGTGTGTGTGTGTGTGTGTGTGTACCTCAACAGATAAAGAATGGGAGAAAAAACTCGGTAGATAGGGCGAGACAGAGAGAGAGACAAAGACAGACAGATAGATAAAACTGACATAGATCTCGAGAGGGGGGGGGGGGGGGAGAAGAAGGGGAGAGATGGGAAACAGTCGCAAGAAGGAATATTAACGCTATTTTCTAATCCATTCAAATGGAGTAATGATATATCACAATGTCAGTGTTCATGTCTGTGCTGTATTGTATATGACATTCAGTTTGTTTTTTTGTTCGGTTTTTTTTTTTTTTTGGTGTGTGAGTGTGTGTGTGTGTGTGTGTGTGTGTTTTGTAGTTAGAGAGAGGGCTGATAAAGTGGGTTTGTTTTTTTTAATGACAAGCTGTATAAAGAAAAACTGAAGACAAATGCCTTAAAACATGCTGTCATATTGCTTGCTCTACATTTCCTTTTCTGCCTAATTCTAAATGTTGCCAACAAAGCATTTGTACAATCCTTGGTATAGCGTGTGTCTCCAGCAGCAATGGTCGTAAACAACGGCTTGACCAGCAGCAGTTACACATTGTGGAAAAGCAGTCTGGTGCCGTTTTGTCCTGTTGCATTCTGCTACGCAAGAATATCGAAGAGGGAGAAAGTTCTAGAACTATACTAAGGCTGTCAAAGGAAGTGATTGTGTGTAGGGCAATGGCAAAGTACGGTCTGTAGATGTCTGTTTTGTATTCTGATGGGCATCGAGGAAGAGATATGACGTCTCGGAGAGGTTTTCTGGGATCCATTTTTGGTTTGCATATGGCCAGTAGGTCTGAACAGCGAATGCAACGACTGAGTATTGGGAGCACAATCATGCTGCCCGAGCGAAGCAACTGCAAGTCTGAACGACATAGCAGGATATTGCCAGCATCTGCTGTTCTCGTGTCAAGTTCTTGATTACGGCTTGTAGGCTTCCGGAACGGTGTATATATATATATATATATATATATATATATATATATATATATATATATCATGAGAGAGAGATAGCGTTAGATCAATATATATATATATATATATATATATATATATATATATATATAGATGGTCTGTGGGGGTCGGTGTGTGTGTGTGTGTGATAGTCGTGTCCAGCTATGGCCATCAGATGAGGTGGGTGGTCAAATGGTTAGAGCGATGACCCGTGTTTCCAGAGTTCAATCCCCGGCACACGTGTGGTAGATTAAGGGTGGTGATTTTTCTGACCCCCCAGGTCAACATAGGTGCAGACCTGCTGGTGTCTGAACCCTGAACCCCTTCGTGTGTATTCGTACGCAGAAGATCACATGTGCACGTTAAAGAGCCTGTAATCCATGTCAGCGTTCGGTGCGTTATGGAAACAAGAACACACCCAGCACCCCCCCCACACACACACCTCTGTGTGTGTGTGTGTGTGTGTGTGTGTGTGAATAGTTTTTACATCGTGATCACGTTGTATGTAGCCACAGGACGAAAACATCGTCAAAGAACAGTTTCCACAAGCTCAGGCTCAAGTGCCTGGCTTTTCTCAATGATCTGATTGTCCGGAAAAAGCCATCAAGGTGCTGGAAACTGCTCCTGTCGAGAACTGTCCAGAGCAGTGCTCAGAATTTACACACAACTTGATTATCTCTTCAATAGGACACGTTCAAATGCGGAAAAAAACTAATGCAGGACAATGACATATAAAAATCATAATAAGCACGAATGATGATGATGATGATGATGATGAGAAGAAGAAAAAGAATGGGCATCAAATGAAAAAAGAAAAGAAATACAGTTACAGTGGTATTTCATGGGACTGAAGAGGATCGTACCCGTAACCCGATAGTTACCAGTCCACGAAGCTAACCAGTGTGATTGTTGTCTGTATTGTTGGTTCCTTTCTTTCTTTGTCTTTTGTTCTTTTAGTTTGTTTGTTTGTTTTTCTTCTTCTTCTTTCCCTCTTTGTCTCCTTCTTTGTTTCGTTCTTTTATTTCACTTTTGTTTCTTAGTTTTTTTCCCAACCTTAACTTTATTCTTCTCTTCCCTCACCCCTTTCTTTCTCTGTCTCTCTTTCGTCCTCACTATGTTGTGCCCACTTCTTCCTTCTCTATCTCTCTTTCGTCCTCACTATGTTGTGCCCACTTCTTCCTTCTCTATCTGTCTTTCGTCCTCACTATGTTGTGCCCACTTCTTCCTTCTCTATCTGTCCTTCGTCCTCACTATGTTGTGCCCACTTCTTCCTTCTCTATCTGTCTTTCGTCCTCACTATGTTGTACCCACTTCTTCCTTCTCTATCTGTCCTTCGTCCTCACTATGTTGTGCCCACTTCTTCCTTCTCTATCTGTCTTTCCTCCTCACTATGTTGTGCCCACTTCTTCCTTCTCTATCTCTCTTTCGTCCTCACTATGTTGTGCCCACTTCTTCCTTCTCTATCTCCCTTTCCTCCTCACTATGTTGTGCCCACTTCTTCCTTCTCTATCTCCCTTTCCTCCTCACTATGTTGTACCCACTTCTTCCTTCTCTATCTTTCGTCCTCACTATGTTGTACCCACTTCTTCCTTCTCTATCTGTCTTTCGTCCTCACTATGTTTTACCCACTTCTTCCTTCTCTATCTGTCTTTCCTCCTCACTATGTTGTACCCACTTCTTCCTTCTCTATCTGTCTTTCCTCCTCACTATGTTGTACCCACTTCTTCCTTCTCTATCTGTCCTTCCTCCTCACTATGTTGTACCCACTTCTTCCTTCTCTATCTGTCTGTCGTCCTCACTATGTTGTACCCACTTCTTCCTTCTCTATCTCTCTTTCCTCCTCACTATGTTGTGCCCACTTCTTCCTTCTCTATCTCTCTTTCCTCCTCACTATGTTGTGCCCACTTCTTCCTTCTCTATCTCTCTTTCCTCCTCACTATGTTGTGCCCACTTCTTCCTTCTCTATCTGTCTTTCGTCCTCACTATGTTGTACCCACTTCTTCCTTCTCTATCTGTCTTTCGTCCTCACTATGTTGTACCCACTTCTTCCTTCTCTATCTGTCTTTCCTCCTCACTATGTTGTGCCCACTTCTTCCTTCTCTATCTTTCGTCCTCACTATGTTGTACCCACTTCTTCCTTCTCTCTCTCTCTTTCCTCCTCACTATGTTGTACCCACTTCTTCCTTCTCTATCTCTCTTTCCTCCTCACTATGTTGTACCCACTTCTTCCTTCTCTATCTATCTTTCGTCCTCACTATGTTGTACCCACTTCTTCCTTCTCTCTCTTTCCTCCTCACTATGTTGTACCCACTTCTTCCTTCTCTCTCTCTCTTTCCTCCTCACTATGTTGTACCCACTTCTTCCTTCTCTATCTGTCTTTCGTCCTCACTATGTTGTACCCACTTCTTCCTTCTCTATCGTTCGTCCTCACTATGTTGTGCCCACTTCTTCCTTCTCTATCTGTCTTTCGTCCTCACTATGTTGTGCCCACTTCTTCCTTCTCTCTCTTTCGTCCTCACTATGTTGTACCCACTTCTTCCTTCTCTATCTGTCTTTCGGCCTCACTATGTTGTGCCCACTTCTTCCTTCTCTATCTGTCTTTCGTCCTCACTATGTTGTACCCACTTCTTCCTTCTCTATCTGTCTTTCGTCCTCACTATGTTGTGCCCACTTCTTCCTTCTCTATCTGTCTGTCGTCCTCACTATGTTGTACCCACTTCTTCCTTCTCTATCTGTCTTTCGTCCTCACTATGTTGTGCCCACTTCTTCCTTCTCTATCTGTCTGTCGTCCTCACTATGTTGTGCCCACTTCTTCCTTCTCTATCTGTCTGTCGTCCTCACTATGTTGTACCCACTTCTTCCTTCTCTATCTGTCTGTCGTCCTCACTATGTTGTACCCACTTCTTCCTTCTCTATCTTTCGTCCTCACTATGTTGTACCCACTTCTTCCTTCTCTATCTTTCGTCCTCACTATGTTGTACCCGCTTCTTCCTTCTCTATCTGTCTTTCGTCCTCACTATGTTGTACCCACTTCTTCCTTCTCTATCTGTCTGTCGTCCTCACTATGTTGTGCCCACTTCTTCCTTCTCTATCTGTCTTTCCTCCTCACTATGTTGTACCCACTTCTTCCTTCTCTATCTGTCTTTCGTCCTCACTATGTTGTGCCCACTTCTTCCTTCTCTCTCTTTCCTCCTCACTATGTTGTACCCACTTCTTCCTTCTCTATCTGTCTTTCGTCCTCACTATGTTGTACCCACTTCTTCCTTCTCTATCTGTCTTTCCTCCTCACTATGTTGTGCCCACTTCTTCCTTCTCTATCTTTCGTCCTCACTATGTTGTACCCACTTCTTCCTTCTCTCTCTCTCTTTCCTCCTCACTATGTTGTACCCACTTCTTCCTTCTCTATCTCTCTTTCCTCCTCACTATGTTGTACCCACTTCTTCCTTCTCTATCTATCTTTCGTCCTCACTATGTTGTACCCACTTCTTCCTTCTCTCTCTTTCCTCCTCACTATGTTGTACCCACTTCTTCCTTCTCTCTCTCTCTTTCCTCCTCACTATGTTGTACCCACTTCTTCCTTCTCTATCTGTCTTTCGTCCTCACTATGTTGTACCCACTTCTTCCTTCTCTATCGTTCGTCCTCACTATGTTGTGCCCACTTCTTCCTTCTCTATCTGTCTTTCGTCCTCACTATGTTGTGCCCACTTCTTCCTTCTCTCTCTTTCGTCCTCACTATGTTGTACCCACTTCTTCCTTCTCTATCTGTCTTTCGTCCTCACTATGTTGTGCCCACTTCTTCCTTCTCTATCTGTCTTTCGTCCTCACTATGTTGTACCCACTTCTTCCTTCTCTATCTGTCTTTCGTCCTCACTATGTTGTGCCCACTTCTTCCTTCTCTATCTGTCTGTCGTCCTCACTATGTTGTACCCACTTCTTCCTTCTCTATCTGTCTTTCGTCCTCACTATGTTGTGCCCACTTCTTCCTTCTCTATCTGTCTGTCGTCCTCACTATGTTGTGCCCACTTCTTCCTTCTCTATCTGTCTGTCGTCCTCACTATGTTGTACCCACTTCTTCCTTCTCTATCTGTCTGTCGTCCTCACTATGTTGTACCCACTTCTTCCTTCTCTATCTTTCGTCCTCACTATGTTGTACCCACTTCTTCCTTCTCTATCTTTCGTCCTCACTATGTTGTACCCACTTCTTCCTTCTCTATCTGTCTTTCGTCCTCACTATGTTGTACCCACTTCTTCCTTCTCTATCTGTCTGTCGTCCTCACTATGTTGTGCCCACTTCTTCCTTCTCTATCTGTCTTTCCTCCTCACTATGTTGTACCCACTTCTTCCTTCTCTATCTGTCTTTCGTCCTCACTATGTTGTGCCCACTTCTTCCTTCTCTCTCTTTCCTCCTCACTATGTTGTACCCACTTCTTCCTTCTCTATCTGTCTTTCCTCCTCACTATGTTGTGCCCACTTCTTCCTTCTCTCTCTCTCTTTCCTCCTCACTATGTTGTGCCCACTTCTTCCTTCTCTATCTGTCTTTCGTCCTCACTATGTTGTACCCACTTCTTCCTTCTCTATCTGTCTTTCCTCCTCACTATGTTGTGCCCACTTCTTCCTTCTCTATCTGTCTTTCGTCCTCACTATGTTGTACCCACTTCTTCCTTCTCTATCTGTCTTTCGTCCGCACTATGTTGTGCCCACTTCTTCCTTCTCTATCTCTGTTTCGTCCTCACTATGTTGTACCCACTTCTTCCTTCTCTATCTCTCTTTCGTCCTCACTATGTTGTACCCACTTCTTCCTTCTCTATCTTTCGTCCTCACTATGTTGTACCCACTTTCACCCTTATCTATCTTTCGTCCTCACTATGTTGTGCCCACTTCTTCCTTCTCTATCTGTCTTTCGTCCTCACTATGTTGTGCCCACTTCTTCCTTCTCTATCTCTCTTTCCTCCTCACTATGTTGTACCCACTTCTTCCTTCTCTATCTGTCTTTCGTCCTCACTATGTTGTGCCCACTTCTTCCTTCTCTATCTCTCTTTCCTCCTCACTATGTTGTGCCCACTTCTTCCTTCTCTATCTCTCTTTCCTCCTCACTATGTTGTGCCCACTTCTTCCTTCTCTCTCTCTCTTTCCTCCTCACTATGTTGTGCCCACTTCTTCCTTCTCTATCTGTCTTTCGTCCTCACTATGTTGTACCCACTTCTTCCTTCTCTATCTGCCTGTCGTCCTCACTATGTTGTACCCACTTCTTCCTTCTCTATCTGTCTTTCGTCCTCACTATGTTGTACCCACTTCTTCCTTCTCTATCTGTCTTTCGTCCTCACTATGTTGTACCCACTTCTTCCTTCTCTGTCTCTCTTTCCTCCTTACTATGTTGTACCCACTTCTTCCTTCTTTATCTGTCTTTCCTCCTCACTATGTTGTGCCCACTTCTTCCTTCTCCTTCCCTGCCATGTAAAAAGCTGACAGCAACGAGTGACGTCTGAGTTCAACAATCTTATTCTCAATCCATTCGCGCGCGTGTGTATGTGTGTGTGTGTGTGTGTGTGTGTGTGTGTGTGTGTGTGTGTGTGTGTGTGTGTGTGTCCCATTAATTTTGTATCCGATTGCCAAGTCCATGCTCATTATCAGTGGCACTCAACTTTGTTTTGTTTTAAACCAAAAACATGCAACAGACAAGCAACATTGACCAACATGCTCTGATTATGAAGCATACATACACACTGTCTTTCAGATAAGGAGCAGAAAAATTAAACAACAACAACAACAACAGCTGAAAATGTTGACAAAGAGAATCATCGTCACTAACTGTCCAAGTATATGCCTGTGTGTGTCCCTGTGTCTGCACGCGACAGCAAATAAAAAAAATAAATAAAAAAAAGGAAAATACAACCCCTTTCCCCAATCCAGGATCAGAACAGAGGACAAACATTCAAAGGGCACCAGCCACCGTGGCGAAGTGGTTAGCGTCGCGGACTAATGGCTGGGAGGACTTGTGTTCGAATCCCAGCGGAGGTGAGTTTTTCGGCCCTTGGCCGGCTCCTACCCAGAGTTGAGTGTACTGTGGGCTTGAATGGGAAGACCGGGACCACACAGTCCAGTGTCATCCACTTCACGGTGCGTCTTGGGCTGTGTTTCTCTTATTTCCTGACAACACTGCAAGTGTCTGTATCTCTCGGGCCCGGTTGACGCCGGGATATCCGTATGACAGGAAGCGTAGAGTACAGCCTTATCACATAGTTCGAAACCAAAACAGACCTCCATAGCAACATCGTCATCATCATCATGATCATCCTCCTCCTCCGTTTTCAGTCATTATTATAATATGAAAAAAAAGAAAGGAAAAAAGCCAAGATTATGTGGCCTTTCATGTCCTGCTCTCATGGTGACCTCAGTTTCGATACCCCTCCACTGCAGCGCTTGGAGTGAGTCTTGTCAAGGTCGTCAGTGTCGGGGTATTCATGGGGGACTGCTGTTGGAGGGACGTGGTGGCGGTCTCCTCTCTGGGGGAGACTGATGCTCACTCAGTCTGGCTCCGCGACATAGCCATTATTGCCGTCATTCGGGGGGTTAGTAGGTAGTGTCCTAACTACGTTATTATTATTATTTTTTTAATCAGAACAGGCCCACTACCGAACACCATCGAAGTGACTCAGTAGCAGTGCAGGGTTTCCTCTGGTGTGTGGCAGCCTGGCGACCTAACATCAATGGTTCCCTATGGACTGCCGGCACTGGGAGTGCGACAGTTCAATCCGGGTGTGGCCGTGTATGGGGGACTGGGAATGAGCGGCGTGGGAGTAATGCCAGTGAACGGTGCCCATGACGGGCAGCAACAACAACAACACGTGGCGCTGACATTTCACAACCAGGGCTTTACATTGTCATGAACAGAGAACAGATCCAGCGATCGCTGACATTTCACAACCAGGGCTTTACATTGTCATGAACAGAGAACAGATCCAGCGATCGCTGACATTTCACAACCAGGGCTTTACATTGTCATGAACAGAGAACAGATCCAGCGATCGCTGACATTTCACAACCAGGGGTTTACATTGTCATGAACAGAGAACAGATCCAGCGATCGCTGACATTTCACAACCAGGGCTTTACATTGTCATGAACAGAGAACAGATCCCCTGATCGCTGACATTTCACAACCAGGGCTTTACATTGTCATGAACAGTGAACAGATCCCCTGATCGCTGACATTTCACAACCAGGGCTTTACATTGTCATGAACAGAGAACAGATCCCCTGATCGCTGACATTTCACAACCAGGGCTTTACATTGTCCTGAACAGAGAACAGATCCAGCGATCGCTGACATTTCACAACCAGGGCTTTACATTGTCATGAACAGAGAACAGATCCAGCGATCGCTGACATTTCACAACCAGGGGTTTACACTGTCCTGAACAGAGAACAGATCCAGCGATCGCTGACATTTCACAACCAGGGGTTTACACTGTCATGAACAGAGAACAGATCCAGCGATCGCTGACATTTCACAACCAGGGGTTTACATTGTCATGAACAGAGAATAGATCCAGCGATCGCTGACATTTCACAACCAGGGCTTTACATTGTCATGAA
>NC_134883.1:851699-861699 GCF_041734735.1 Babylonia areolata | reverse complement strand
TCACATTCTTCCTCCCCATCTCTTTTTGTCGACTGCTAACCAAAAATTCCACCTTGCTATACGTAAAAATATAGGAATAAAAATTTAAAACATAATAATAATAACAAAGCAAAGCTATCGAAACACTACGCTGGTTTCTTCTTGATCGGATCTATATTTCATTAATATCCAAACAACTTCTACACTAATATTTTCCCAAACTTTTAACAAATTCCAATCGTTTCCATGTTGTTGTTTTTTACCAGATACATTGTAACAAATGTAGCTGACGTGTGCAAACCGATCCCCAGTGACCCAACTTCCAGGCAGGAACGCTGACCAACAAGTGTCGTCGACTAGGAATTTCGGAAACGATTGTTTCAGTTAATTCAGTCTTCAAAATGTTCTGAAAGCAATGAACACGTCCATGGTATAATTAGTCTCATTCTGTGTTCAGTTTATTCAGCACCACCTTTCAAATATTCGAAAGCAAAAAACCGTCCATGGTATGATTAGTGTCATTCTGTGTTCAGTTTATTCAGCACCATCTTTCAAATATTCGAAAGCAAAAAACCGTCCATGGTATGATTAGTGTCATTCTGTGTTCAGTTTATTCAGCACCATCTTTCAAATATTCGAAAGCAAAAAACCGTCCATGGTATGATTAGTGTCATTCTGTGTTCTGTCCAGAATGTCTTTTTCTTTTCATTTAATATCGGACATGAAATAAAATGCCATGCTGTACAAAATCCGCAACAAACGTTAGTCCCGGCAATACAAACGTTATCGATCCGGCAAAGAACCGGAAACGACCCAGGCATGTCTCGCGGATCCGGAGGCAACGACGATTTATACCAAAAAGATTTGGATCTGGCACGTAAAAGAACCCACGGCAACAAAAGGGTTGTTCCTGGCAAAATTATGTAGGAAAAATCCACTTCGATAGGAAAAACAAATAAAACTGCACGCAGGAAAAAATACAAAAAAGGGTGGCGCTGTAGTATAGCGACGCGCTCTCCCTGGGGAGAGCAGCCCGAATTTCACACAAAGAAATACAAATAGAAATACCAATGTTTGTTTGAGCTGTGTTCATTGACGTCATCATCTGATGGCGGTGTTACACATTATCTGGCACTGTATTTACACAGAGCTGTTAGGCTGACAGAAACAGCATAGTCTTCATTTGTATTTACACAGAGCTGTTAGGCTGACAGAAACAGCATAGTCTTCATTTGTATTTACACAGAGCTGTTAGGCTGACAGAAACAGCATAGTCTTCATTTGTATTTACACACAGCTGTTAGGCTGACAGAAACAGCATAGTCTTCATTTGTATTTACACACAGCTGTTAGGCTGACAGAAACAGCATAGTCTTCATTTGTATTTACACAGAGCTGTTAGGCTGACAGAAACAGCATAGTCTTCATTTGTATTTACACAGAGCTGTTAGGCTGACAGAAACAGCATAGTCTTCATTTCTACACAGAAGTCGTGAAAATGTTGATTGTTCACTGCCTGGCGCTGGTGGCGACATCCGCATATTTCGCTGTCGCTCTTCATTAAATGGGGCAATGACCTTAAACGAATAAATCCTCTCTCTCTCTCTCTCTCTCTCTCTCTCTCTCTCTCTCTCTCTCTCTCTCATTCAAACACACACACGCACACACACATAGACAAACACTTACACACGCGCGCACTCACACACACACACACATAAACACACACACACACACACACACACACACACACACAAATAAAAAAAACCAAAACTGTAGCAGTTATACGTGGCCAGTGGGGTGAGAAGTGTGTGTCATTCAGTGCCTAGTTCTTCAAGCTGTAGTCCATTGGGAATGAGAAGTGTGTCATTCAGTGCCTAGTTCTTCAAGCTGTAGTCCATTGGGAATGAGAAGTGTGTGTCATTCAGTGCCTAGTTCTTCAAGCTGTAGTCCATTGGGAATGAGAAGTGTGTGTCATTCAGTGCCTAGTTCTTCAAGCTGTAGTCCATTGGGAATGAGAAGTGTGTGTCATTCAGTGCCTCTTTCTTCAAGCTGTAGTCCATTGGGAATGAGAAGTGTGTGTCATTCAGTCCCTCTTTCTACAAGCTGTAGTCCATTGGGAATGAGAAGTGTGTCATTCAGTCCCTCTTTCTTCAAGCTGTAGTCCATTGGGAATGAGAAGTGTGTGTCATTCAGTCGCTCTTTCTTCAAGCTGTAGTCCATTAGGAATGAGAAGTGTGTCATTCAGTCCCTCTTTCTTCAAGCTGTAGTCCATTGGGAATGAGAAGTGTGTGTCATTCAGTCCCTAGTTCTTCAAGCTGTAGTCCATTGGGAATGAGAAGTGTGTGTCATTCAGTCGCTCTTTCTTCAAGCTGTAGTCCATTAGGAATGAGAAGTGTGTGTCATTCAGTCGCTCTTTCTTCAAGCTGTAGTCCATTGGGAATGAGAAGTGTGTGTCATTCAGTGCCTAGTTCTTCAAGCTGTAGTCCATTGGGAATGAGAAGTGTGTGTCATTCAGTCGCTCTTTCTTCAAGCTGTAGTCCATTGGGAATGAGAAGTGTGTGTCATTCAGTCGCTCTTTCTTCAAGCTGTAGTCCTTTGGTAATGAGAAGTGTGTGTCATTCAGTCGCTCTTTCTTCAAGCTGTAGTCCTTTGGGAATGAGAAGTGTGTGTCATTCAGTCCCTAGTTCTTCAAGCTGTAGTCCTTTGGGAATGAGAAGTGTGTGTCATTCAGTGCCTCTTTCTTCAAGCTGTAGTCCATTGGGAATGAGAAGTGTGCGTCATTCAGTGCCTCTTTCTTCAAGCTGTAGTCCATTGGGAATGAGAAGTGTGTGTCATTCAGTCCCTCTTTCTTCAAGCTGTAGTCCATTGGGAATGAGAAGTGTGTGTCATTCAGTCCCTCTTTCTTCAAGCTGTAGTCCATTGGGAATGAGAAGTGTGTGTCATTCAGTGCCTCTTTCTTCAAGCTGTAGTCCACTGGGAATGAGAAGTGTGTGTCATTCAGTCCCTCTTTCTTCAAGCTGTAGTCCATTGGGAATGAGAAGTGTGTGTCATTCAGTGCCTAGTTCTTCAAGCTGTAGTCCATTGGGAATGAGAAGTGTGTGTCATTCAGTGCCTCTTTCTTCAAGCTGTAGTCCATTGGGAATGAGAAGTGTGTGTCATTCAGTCGCTCTTTCTTCAAGCTGTAGTCCTTTGAGAATGAGAAGTGTGTGTCATTCAGTCCCTAGTTCTTCAAGCTGTAGTCCATTAGGAATGAGAAGTGTGTGTCATTCAGTCACTAGTTCTTCAAGCTGTAGTCCATTGGGAATGAGAAGTGTGTGTCATTCAGTGCCTCTTTCTTCAAGCTGTAGTCCATTGGGAATGAGAAGTGTGTGTCATTCAGTCCCTCTTTCTTCAAGCTGTAGTCCATTGGGAATGAGAAGTGTGTGTCATTCAGTGCCTAGTTCTTCAAGCTGTAGTCCATTGGGAATGAGAAGTGTGTGTCATTCAGTGCCTCTTTCTTCAAGCTGTAGTCCATTGGGAATGAGAAGTGTGCGTCATTCAGTGCCTCTTTCTTCAAGCTGTAGTCCATTGGGAATGAGAAGTGTGCGTCATTCAGTGCCTCTTTCTTCAAGCTGTAGTCCATTGGGAATGAGAAGTGTGTGTCATTCAGTCCCTCTTTCTTCAAGCTGTAGTCCATTGGGAATGAGAAGTGTGTGTCATTCAGTCCCTCTTTCTTCAAGCTGTAGTCCATTGGGAATGAGAAGTGTGTGTCATTGGGAGGAGAGAGAGTTCACCCGATGTCGAGTGGACGTGTTTGCGACGGCGGTGTTGATTCGCATCGTTTGCCTCAGTTTGGGAAGTGTTAGAGAGAAAGTGTTGTGACAGGTGTATTGGTGGTGTTTCTTTCTATTATCATGTGAAGTTTTGAGAGTGTTGGTGGTGCCATTGAGCAGATAAGTACCGATTTGTGTCTGTGTTTTTCTGTTTTGTAATTTGTTTTTGGGACGCCATGGATCGAGTTTGTCTATTTTCAACTCTGTTTTGCACGTGCAGCTGCTGGAGAAAGGTGATGTAGTTGTTAACCCGCTTGCCTTAACACTGTGTTCCATCCCCCACCCCTATTCCCATTTCTACCCTTCAGGTTTTTTGTTTTTGTTTTTTTGTTGTTTGTTTGTGTGTGTGTGTGTGTGTGTGTGTGTGTGTGTGTGTGTGTGTGTGTGTGTGTGTTTTGTTGTTTGTTTTTTTTTGGGTTTTTTTTGGGGGGGAGGTTTTTTTTTTTTTTTTTTTTTTTTTTAAATGACAATGGCTGCTTCTCAGCAGCACGTGGAGCCTGTGTTTTTAAGACGCAGGGACCTACCCCTTGCTGATCCTACCCGCTTTCCCACCACGGAGGACAGTTTTTCTGCCTTGGACATTTGTCTGGCAGCTGAGAGGGTGACTGGAAGTGAGACTGTGTTAGGGGCACAATACATCAGGGGTTTATGGCGCATTTATCCTTTGACCCGATCTGCCCGGAATCAGCTACTCATTGAAGGGATTGTATTAAATGGCTACTCTGTGTCACTACATGACAAAAATCCGTTCCTTTTGAGAGGGGGGAGTGGTGACCAAGAAATTCCTGTCACAAAACTGTTTATTTCAGACATTCCCATTTCGGTGGCAAATGAGGATATCGAGACTGCTCTGGTGAGACTAAGTTGTACTCTAAGATCCTCTCTCCTTATGGAGAAAATCAGGAACAAAGACGGTAAGTTAACCCGTTTTATTACAGGACGACGCTTCGTCTTTATCAACTGTCCAACAAAACCACTGGACTGTTTTTTTCAAAGTGGGTAGCTTCACTGGACGGTTGTATCATAAGGAACAACCAAGAGCAACACGGAACCCAGTGTGTTCTAACTGCCTGCAGCCTGGCCATCGTGGGTTCCAGTGTCAAAACCTGGTCACTTGCAGGGACTGTCTGCAGAGTGGCCATAAGCGTGGGGACCCTGCTTGCGGCTCATTCCCTGAACTTCCTCCACGTGAGGAGGATCTGGACGCAGAGTCGACTGGTGGGGGCAAACATGACTCTCAACCCGCTGATGACTTGTCGAATGAGACCCAGCCTGACGAAGACCTGACTCCGTCCTCAGAAGATACTGAGGATGTGTTTCAGGATTCCCAGTCAGAGCTGGTGCCAGATACACAGCTTTCTTTCTGTGATGAACGTGACGTGGCTGGCTCTGTCAAAGATACAGATTCAGCCACGTCCAGTAAAAAGGAAAAAAGTAAATTAACCGGTCCCTCACTTCAGGGGGCAACCGTTTCCTTTAGCACCGTAACCAAACGTCATAGGTCGAGAGACGGGGATTCCCCCACTGCCGTGAACTCCAGGGGGAAAGTGTCCAAGCTCTCTGATGTACGCGCCTCACGTGCGCGAGCTGCGACAGCGGCAGAGGGTGAAGGTGGTGATGGGTGAAGATTCACCCCCAGTGCAGGCTTGACCGTGACGGGATCGAACTCGGCTTTGTATAAAGGACTAATGGCTTCTGGTTTGCGCGCACATTGAAAGATGGCTTCGATTATCGGACTTCCCTTATGGCTTGCGATTCAAGTATACACGTTTTGTCACTAAATACGCGGAGACTACGTTCCCCTTGGAAGAGGAAATCATTGTTTAGATATCTAAAGGATAAAAAATACGATGTTATATGTCTGCAAGAAACACACATAACGCAAGAAGTGAGTAAACAATGGGAAAAAGAATGGGGGGCAGGGAAGTTTGCTTGTAGTGATTTTACTGCACATAGCTCAGGACAAATCATTTTGTTTAGGAAAAATTATGTTGAAAACTATACTGTTTTGCATAATTCAAGAAGAATTCTGGCCGTGGAAGTAGAAATATTAGATAAGAAGATAGCAGTTATAAATGTTTACTCTCCAAATAACAATGCAGAAAAGATAATTTTTTTTGAAGACTTGGGAAATGTTATTTCTAACATTAATTCCGAAGGAATTTTGATATGTGGTGATTTCAATTGTGTTTTAGATAACGACCTTGACATTGTTTCAGGGGAACCACATGCAGGAACAACCGTTCAGAAATTCAATGATCTAATTAAAGAGAATGATTTATATGATGTTTGGAGATTATTTCATCCACAGGAAAAACAGTTTACATGGTGCAAGAAGAATCCTTTCATTGCCAGAAGGTTGGATTATGTACTAACAAATTCGGATTTATTTGATAAAACACTGGAATCTGAAATTCACTCTTTGCCCTCTACTGATCACCGAGGGTGCACTGTTACTATGAAGTTAGCTAATACTGAAAGAGGACCAGGACTGTGGAAGTTTAATAACTCATTGTTGAAAGACATAGAATACGTTAATAAAATGAATGAATTGATTATAGAGCAGGTTTCTGGCATTAAGGATGGATCGGATTATCAAGTTGAATGGGAGCTGTTAAAGTTAAAAATAAAAGATTTCTCTGTAAATTATAGTAAACTCAAAAGTATAAACAACAAAAATGCATTAAGAAAGCTGTATGGCAGGCTGAATGAAATTGATGTTCAGTAAGCAGCTAGTCCACAATCTGTTCCACTCCAGAATGAGCGTAGTCAGTTAGCTTTGAAGATAGAAATAATGGAAAGACATAAAGTACAGGCAGCACAGGTAAGAGCTAGAGTGAAATGGGTGGAAGATGGCGAGAAGAATTCGAAATACTTTTTGGGGTTGGAAAAATCAAGGGCAAATTCCAAAGTGATGGCAGGGGTTCTAAACGAAAATAATGTATTAGTAACCCAGCAATCGGAAATACTGAAAGTACAAAAACACTTTTTTTCTCAATTATATAAAAAGAAAATACCTTCAAATGATATGTCTGAAAATATAGACAAATTTTTGGCCAACACTGATGTTCCACGCATCTCTGAGACGCAAAAAAAAGATTGTGAGGGTGCAATAACAGAACATGAGCTGCAAAATGCCCTCAAATGCTTGAATAATGGCTCTTCTCCTGGCTGCGATGGAATCACAGTTGAGTTTCTAAAGGTTTTTTGGCTACATTCAAAAGGCTTACTAACACTGTCACTAAATTATTCTTTCACAAAAGGAACACTCTCATCAACACAAAGAAAGGCAGTAATTACATTGATACACAAAGGTAAAGAACTGCCAAGAAACAATTTAAAAAACTGGCGACCCATTTCACTGACAAACAGCGATTATAAACTTTTAGCTAAGACTTTGGCCATTCGCTTGAGTCAAGTAATTCATGATTTAGTTAGTACTGATCAAGTGGGTTATATCAAAGGTCGGCGAGTTTCCACATTACTAAGACTCGTTGATGATGTTGTTGAACAGTTAAATGTAGAAAATAAACCTGGCGTATTGGTGAGTATAGATTATTCACAGGCATTTGATAGAATTTCAAAGGATTTTATGATTAGTGCATTTAAGAAATTTGGCTTTGGTAGCAATTTTATTCAATGGGTAAAAGTAATTATGACTAATACTCAAAGTTGTGTCACATACTGTGGTTGGATATCAGAGTATTTTCCCGTAGAATCGGGAATTCGTCAAGGATGTCCCTTTTCACCGTTAGCTTTTGTTCTCGCTATTGAAATTCTAGCTATAAAGATACGTGGTTGTAGACACATAAAAGGAATAGAGTTAGGACAACCCGATGATAATTTGTTCCTTAGATTACTGAAGATAGCTATGTATGCAGATGATGTTACTTTATTTTTGCAGGATGAACATGATATGTTACACGTGTTAAACATATTTCAAGATTTTTCTAGGTTTTCAGGGCTTGAAATAAATCGCTCTAAATCAGTTGCAATGTGGCTAGGAAGTAAAAAAGATTGTACTGATACTTTTTATGGGTTTCCTTGGAGGAAAAAGATTAAAATTCTTGGCATTTTTTACGCCAACAATACTTCTGCGTCCTCTTTAGAAGAGAACTGGGTGTACAGAATTGAGAATATCAAAAGAATTATTCATTCATGGGAAAAGAGAGACTTAAGTGTAATTGGAAAGATAAACATAATAAAAACTTTTCTTATTTCTCAGATTGTTTACATTATGCAGGCTTTCATTATTCCAGAAAAGGTACTTATATCGATCAATCAAATACTTTTTAGATTTCTTTGGCGTAAACAGAATTGCAACAAAAAAGCTTTTGAGAAAGTTAAGAGAAGTGTAGTATGCAGTGGTTTTGAACAGGGGGGGCTAAAGATGATTGATGTTAGGCAAATGCAGTCAGCGTTTCTTTTGCAATGGGTGGTGCGTCTTTGTAGTGCAGGAGAACACGAAAAATGGGTTCATGTACCCAGGAAACTGTTTACTAATTTTGGTGTATTTAACATATGTTTTTTCACAAACGTAATGAGTACTGTATTTAAGTATTTGCATCTGGTTAATTCTCAGTTTTGGAGGATGGTTTTGCAAACATGGTTAGATCTTAATGTGCAAGGAGGTGAAACACCATATTTAAACCTATTATGGAATAACAGACACTTAAAGTATCAGGGAAACGTTCTTTTCTTTCCTGATTGGGTCAGGGGTGGGATAATAAATGTAAAAGATATGTATAATACTCATGGCATTTTTACCTATAATGACATATGTTTGAAAATCGGAGAGTCCCCAGCAAGAATATTAGAGTACAATGTTGTTGTTGCTGCTGTTCGACAGTTCACCTCTGTGATTAATGAACAAGAGAGGTCTGACATCAACCTGTCAAATATTCCTCCTTTCTGTGGTAAGAAATTACTCACTTGTAAAGACTTTAGATTAGTATTGTGCAATAACACCTACTCCATACCATGTGCCATCAGGTTTTGGAATCATAAATTTGGTGTAGATCTGAGTAAGAAAATATGGAAGATTCCCCGTCTATGCTCAAAAGAAACACGCTTAAGAGTATTGCAATGGAAAATCTTGCATAATATTTATCCAACTAATATCCTGTTGTGTAAAATGAGAAAGAAAGACAACCAAAGGTGTACCTACTGCCCAGAAGAAACTGATTATATTGAGCATTTCTTTTTTCATTGTCCGCCTGTCAAAGTATTCTGGGAATATATTAGTCAATACATATTAATTGAATATAATGTAAAAGTAATTTTGTCTGAAACTGATGTTTTGTTTGGGATACCAGTCCTACACAAGACCCAGGACCATACACTGATGCAAATCAATCATATTCTTCTGATTGCCAAAATGTGCATCAGCATATATAAGAAAACTGAATCAAAATCACCATTGTCAATGATATTTGAAAATCAGCTTAGATATCGTAAGATTTGTAAGATTTCATAATATAAATTGCTTGCATGCACGCATGCACGCAAACACACAAAAACATACACGCATATGCATATACATGCACGCACACATACACACATATCCTGGCAAGTACTGGCTTTTCTTCCCTTGCTGGGAAGGGAGTGAATTTCTTGCCACTTTAAACCTTTCCTTTGACCACTCTTCCTAGCTATCCCTTGTTCGCTTTCGCTTTACCTTTCAACTGAACAAGGGACGGCGCCTTCTGGGAGAGATGTTCAATGGAAAGGATGTGCCCTACCACTTCTAACTCCGCATACACTGTTACATACATGCACTAGGTCAACAAAACCACTGGCATGTAAACAAATGTAAACATTAAAAGGGAAGATAGGGTCGGCCCATTGTTATGATACAGATGACAGATCTTTTATTCATTTATTTATTTATTTATTGGGTTAAGATAGATGAGGAAGAGAGAGAAAGCTTCAATATCAAACAAACAACTCACACTAGGGCAACAATAAACCCAGACAGATGTAATCACATGTCATACATGTTTAGAATGCATACATCAGAACACTAGAACATCAAAAAAAACCTGGCAAATGTACACAGACATCGAATATTCTTAAAAAGCATGCCTCAAGACACACTGGGGCAATTGCTGCGCCAGACGATAGGGGAAAGAATGAAAGTGATTAGTTAAGGTGTGTGGGGGAAAGTGGTGCATGAAAGGTAAATATGAGTTTGTGAAAGAAGAAGAAAA
>NC_134883.1:844199-849199 GCF_041734735.1 Babylonia areolata | reverse complement strand
ACTTGTGTGCTTCTGTTCTCATTACATCACCCTGTGGAAGAGAAGAAGAAGAAGAAGAAGAAAGGAATCCGTCGGTTCCAAGTTTTGACGAGTAATAGGTTTAAGTGTCAGTTGGCCTTTGATAACATTGGGTGTCACGTGGCAAAGTGGTTAGAGTCGCGGGGCCTTTGATAACATTGGGTGTCACGTGGCCAAGTGGTTAGAGTCGCGGGGCCTTTGATAACATTGGGTGTCACGTGGCCAAGTGGTTAGAGTCGCGGGGCCTTTGATAACATTGGGTGTCACGTGGCAAAGTGGTTAGAGTCGCGGGGCCTTTGATAACATTGTGTGTCACGTGGCCAAGTGGTTAGAGTCGCGGGGCCTTTGATAACATTGGGTGTCACGTGGCCAAGTGGTTAGAGTCGCGGGGCCTTTGATAACATTGGGTGTCACGTGGCCAAGTGGTTAGAGTCGCGGGGCCTTTGATAACATTGGGTGTCACGTGGCCAAGTGGTTAGAGTCGCGGGGCCTTTGATAACATTGGGTGTCACGTGGCCAAGTGGTTAGAGTCGCGGACTGACGTCTGGGAGGACGCCGGGTCGATTCCCAGCGGAGGTGTGTCTTTTTCAGGCCTCCTACCATGAGCTGATGTTCAGTGGGGTTTATCGGAGGACTGGGACCACACAGTGGAGAATCATTCACTTCATGGATGCGTCTTTGGGTGTGTTGCTCAAACTTCCTGACCAGCACTGCAAGTGTCTGTATTCAAGGGGGACTATCGCTGGAGGACATGGTCGCAGTGTGGAGGGGACGCTCACATCGTCTGACTCCGCGACTGAAATTAACGATTACTGTCGTCAGTAGACAGCTTAGTAGTGTCCTTAGTACGGCGAATCAGATCAGCACTACTGAGCACCATCGAAGTGACTCAGCAGCAGAACAGTCTCTTCGGGTGTGTGGCTTCCTGGCGACCTAACATGAAGAGTTCTCTGTGGAAGGCCGACGCTACGACGGCAAGGGACGAAGCCGGTTATGGCTGTGGATGGGGAGACGGGAAGAGCGGTGTGGGAGTAATGCCACTGAAGCTCATGATGGGGCAGCAGGGAAAAAGAAAAAAAAGAAGAAAAGAAAAACAAAAGAGTCGAGACGAAGTGGATATGTACAGTTTGGTGACTTAGGCCTTGTTGTTTGTAAAAATTAATAACTTGGATCTACTTTCAGAATGAATGTACGACAGAGACTTGTAGTTGTCATAATCATGCACAAGTGCGAGTTGTGTGTATGCGTGCGTACGTGCGCGCGCGCTCGAGTGTGCGTATGTGTGTACGGAAGGGAAGGGGTCACAGGTGACAGAGGAAAGACTGAGAGAGAAATATATATATATATACATATACAGAGAGAGAGAGAGAGAGAGAGAGAGAGAGAGAGAGAGAGATGTGCATAAAAAGTCAGAAAAAAAGAAACGAAAAAAGAAACCGCACGAAATGTGCAGTATCAAGTGTAATGAAAAACCAAAGTACAGAATGAAGGAAAAAAAGGGAGAAGAGTAAGATATATCCACAGACCACTGACAGGACTGCATACAAACTTAGCACTCAGGGAAAAAACAAACCTAGTGAGGGAGAGAAGAAGAAGAGTAAGATATATCCACAGACCACTGACAGGACTACATACAAACTTAGCACTCAGGGAAAAAACAAACCTAGTGAGGGAGAGAAGAAAAAAACAGAAAACCAGAAAAGACAGGCATCACATACTACTCACACACAAACTAGGACATCACAAAGACAACCAAACACTAAAAAAGAAGAAAAAAAGAAGAAAAAAAAACCAAAAGAAGAAATCAAAAACCAAACAAACACCGTAACTGACTTGAAGAGAATAAATCAGAAATTGTGATCATTTACCTGTAAGGTTAGATTCTTGAAAAGGAAAGTTTTGAAAGCTAATTTGAATGAGCTGATACTGCTTTTATTTTTAATATATTTTAGTAAGGAGTTCCAAAGTGTCCCTCCTGAGTATGCCAGATTAGTTTTAAACAGAGCGATTCTTGGTTTTTGGATAATGATATGGTTTGCATACTTGGACTGATTCAAGGGGAATCGTGCAGTTCATGAAGAAGGAGCAAATCCATTTTGTATTCTATGCATCATAATTGCTTTATTGTATTGCACTTTGTATGTTAATGGGAGGATATCAAGTGTAATATAGTCTTCGGATGTCAATGTAGAAGATTTAAGGAGTACAGAGAGAGAGAGAGAGAGGGAGAGAGAGAGAGAGAGAGAGAGAGGGGGGGGAGAGAGAGAGAGAGGGAGAGAGAGAGAGAGAGTGAGAGAGGGAGAGAGAGAGAGGGAGAGAGAGAGGGGGGGAGAGAGAGAGAGGGAGAGAGAGAGGGAGAGAGAGAGAGAGAGGGAGAGAGAGAGAGAGAGGGAGAGAGAGAGAGAGAGAGAGAGATAGGAAGAAAGGAAGTGCATGCTTGTGTGTGTATATTTTGTGGATGTGCGCGAGTGCTTATGTGTTTATATGTCCGCAATTACAAATGTGCGTATGTAAACATGCGCGTCTGTATATGTAAATGAACATTAATAAAATGCGTAGCTATATATCTGTCTGCGCACGCATGTATACTTGCTAGCATCATCATCATCATCATCGAAAACACAGTCCTTGATATTGACTGGCAATACCATTTGCAACAGGTTCTAAAGGATAAAGGAAGGTGTATGTCGCGTAGAGAAGACGTAAAACGCGTTCAGCTGTCAATAAATGCAGAGCACACACTCTCGCGGATCACGACACCACTTCATGTAATACCAGACATCTTTGTAGAGACGGCGGAAGTCTTTTCCCGTTTAGTCCATGTGATGCTCTGTGATTTCCTCCCGTAACCCCCATTAAATTGCCGCTTTGAAAGTCGGCCTGGGCTTCCGAGAGTCTGTTCTGTGTGTGTGTGTGTGTGTGTGTGTGTGTGTGTGTGTGTGTGTGTGCGTGTGTGTGTGCGTGTGTGTGTGCGTGTGTGTGTGTGTGCGTGTGTGTGTGTGTGCGTCATGCGTACGTGTGTGTGTGTGTGTGTGTGTGTGTGTGTGTGCTCTGTGTGTGTGTGTGTGTGTGTGTGGGCGCGCGCGCGGGCGCGCGCGCGCGCTCAGGCATGCGCGTGCGAGTGTGTAGGGAAGGGGAGGGGGTCACACGGAACAGGGGAAGTATTTCACTCGCATAACGAAGAGGGGAGGTGCTTTAATGGAGTGAATAACATTTAAACACAGCCTAATAGCAACTATTTAAAAAAGGAGCAAATTTTACTTCTATACGAATGTAACAAAGTTCAAATGTATCCATAAACATAACTGTAACGGTTATTTCCAACAGCTAACATACCCTGATCTGACCTGTCTTCCATGGAGTTCCAACAGCTAACATACCCTGATCTGACCTATCTTCCATGGAGTTCCAACAGCTAACATGCCCTGTTCCTACAGCTAACATACCCTGATTTGTCCTATCGACGGGCGCAATAGCCGAGTGGTTAAAGCGTTGGACTGTCAATCTGAGGGTCCCGGGTTCGAATCATGGTGACGGCGCCTGGTGGGTAAAGGGTGGAGATTTTTACGATCTCCCAGGTCAACATATGTGCAGACCTGCTAGTGCCTGAACCCCCTTCGTGTGTATATGCAAGCAGAAGATCAAATACGCACGTTAAAGATCCTGTAATCCATGTCAGCGTTCGGTGGGTTATGGAAACAAGAACATACCCAGCATGCACACCCCCGAAAACGGAGTATGGCTGCCTACATGGCGGGGTAAAAACGGTCATACATGTAAAAGCCCACTCGTGTGCATACGAGTGAACGCAGAAGAAGAAGATCTGACCTATCTTCCATGGAGTTCCAACAGCTAACACCCTGACCTGTCTTCCATGGAGTTCCAACAGCTAACATACCCTGACCTGTCTTCCATGGAGTTCCAACAGCTAACATACCCTGATCTGACCTGTCTTCCATGGAGTTCCAACAGCTAACATACCCTGACCTGTCTTCCATGGAGTTCCAACAGCTAACATACCCTGACCTGTCTTCCATGGAGTTCCAACAGCTAACATACCCCGATCTGACCTATCTTCCATGGAGTTCCAACAGCTAACACCCTGACCTGTCTTCCATGGAGTTCCAACAGCTAACATACCCTGACCTGTCTTCCATGGAGTTCCAACAGCTAACATACCCTGACCTGTCTTCCATGGAGTTCCAACAGCTAACATACCCTGACCTGTCTTCCATGGAATTCCAACAGCTAACATACCCTGACCTGTCTTCCATGGAGTTCCAACAGCTAACATACCCTGATCTGACCTGTCTTCCATGGAGTTCCAACAGCTAACATACCCTGACCTGTCTTCCATGGAGTTCCAACAGCTAACATACCCTGATCTGACCTGTCTTCCATGGAGTTCCAACAGCTAACATACCCTGACCTATCTTCCATGGAGTTCCAACAGCTAACATACCCTGATCTGATCTGACCTATCTTCCATGGAGTTCTAACAGCTAACATACCCTGATCTGACCTGTCTTCCATGGAGTTCCAACAGCTAACATACCCTGATCTGACCTATCTTCCATGGAGTTCTAACAGCTAACATACCCTGATCTGACCTGTCTTCCATGGAGTTCCAACAGCTAACATACCCTGACCTGTCTTCCATGGAGTTCCAACAGATAACATACCCTGTTCCTACAGCTAACATACTCCGATCTGACCTGTCTTCCATGGAGTTGTCTTCGAGAACATTTCTGTCTGCAGAGATTTAGGTAAGAAGGAAACATCTGTTGGAAGTTGAATATTCAATGAGAGGATGTAAAATGATCGCCGTAAACACATTTTTACATTTTTACTGATTTTTGTTTCCGGAACATTGAGTCGAATTCAAAAGAAAACAGGAGATATTATCAGTCTTGAAAAATACAGGTAAGAATATGATAATTGTCTCCTGAAAACAGTATCAACATGAACATGCTTATGTAACA
>NC_134883.1:826699-834199 GCF_041734735.1 Babylonia areolata | reverse complement strand
AAACAATGTTACAACAGTCGAAACTCTACAGTCCCAGAAGTTACCAGTATTAAAATTTAAATTTGGATAACCACACCTGACCAGAATACTAAAAATAAAAAATCACGGAGCAACTGATGTACTTGCCAGCTGCTGATGGCTGGCACAAGAGAGTGCACACATGATGATGGAAGAAACCAAGACTAACTTCAGAGAGAGAAAAGATTAAGGCTGAACCCCCCTGGCAACCAGATTTCCACACGATGCATTGATCAGAAACTCTGGGGAGAGCTGGACAGTACAAGGTCTTCAGAGAAGAAACCCCCATGCATCCATCTGGGAGGGTCACAAATCTTCCTTTATAAAACAAATCACTAACTGGTATGTTTGAATCCGGTCAGTTCATAGTTATCACAAATACATATCCTGAGGTACTAACTGCGATTTTCAAGGTTATTAATGCACACTTGTAAGTATTCTCTGTGTTGAAGCCACGAATCCCCAGAAGCTTTTCAGAATAAAGCCATCTCGAGGCCGATTCAAGACAATAGCACGACTCTGACCGATGAAACTGCGTGACAAGTGATTTTTCACGAAAACGTGTTAACCCAGACAGCATGCATTGAAGTGAGGAAAACATTGCACAGGCTCTGGTCTAAATAGTTGAAACATACACAGTTGCATAGTTCCTTGCATCTGTGAAGATACAAGAACAGGCACACACACACACACACACACACACACACACACACACACACACACACACACACACACACACACACACACACACACACTGGAGGGGAAATGAGAGAGATGGGGAAGGACAGAAAATGATTGAATAAATAAATAATTCATTCATCCATTCTTTCATTCTGAAGTATCTGGGTTGTATGGACCTAATCATTGCCACGTTTCATAAATATTTCACACTGTGTTTTGTCGTGGGTTTTTGTTTTTGTTGGTTGTTTGTTTTTGTTTTGTTTTGTTTATTTGTATTTGTTTGTTGTTGTTGTTGTTGTTTTGCTAATTTTTTTACGTCTTCAAAAGTGCTATCTTTTCTTCCCTCTTTTTATTTTTGTGCTAACGCTAAGCCGAGATTTCTTTTGACAAACGGGTGATTGTTCCCAAAGCCTTTGGGGTCTGAATCTTGCCATCTTCACTTCCTCACTTGGTGGATGAAAATTATGCAAAGCGTATAATAGCCATTCGGATGAGACGATAAACCGAGGTCCCGTGTGCAGCATGCACTTAGCGCACGTAAAAGAACCCACGGCAACAAAAGGGTTGTTCCTGGCAAAATTCTGTAGAAAAATCCACTTCGGTAGGAAAAACAAATAAAACTGCTCGCAGGAAAAAAAAAAAAAAAAAAAAAGGGTCGCGCTGTTGTGTAGCGACGCGCTCTCCTTGGGGAGAGCAGCCTGAATTTCACACAGAGAAATCTGTTGTGGTAAAAAGAGAGATACAATACAATACGATAATGTCGGGAGAAATGTATCACAACGCTCATTTTACTGTGTTAGACTCTCCTTGGACTGATCATTCACCGATGACCTCGCACGTGGAGCTGTGTGTGTGATATTTTTGCTGAATAATTTCTATCTGATGTTCTCACAGAGATATAGTGAAGACAGATCACTTTCGTCAACGCAGTTCGCCCGACGTTGAACTTCTCCACTGTTCTGAAATAAACCGGAAGCTGTGTTCCCCCAAGTTATTCCGCATCACGAGACGGAACATGGAGAAAGGCAATGACTGTAGTGACGTCACAGGAGGGGGACCTGTCATGGGGAACATAGTGAAAAGGTAACTGGGTCTTCTCATGGCAGGCAGGATGAGAGGAGGAGGAGAGAAAGGAGGGAGACAGAGGGAAGAGAGACAGAGACAGAGAGAGACAGAGAGAGAGAGAGAGAGCTGATGTATGCAGTTACCAATATTACATCCCTTCATGAGAGAGAGACAGACAGCCAAAGGCAGAGAGAAAGAGAGCAGCGCTACCTGCTTGCTTACTTTGTTAATAAGACATTATGTTCTGAGAGACAGACAGAGAAAGAGAGCAGCGCTACCTGCTTGCTTACTTTGTTAATAAGACATTATGTTCTGAGAGACAGACAGAGAAAGAGAGCAGCGCTACCTGCTGGCTTACTTTCACTGTTAATAAGACATTATGTTCTGAGAGACAGACAGAGAAAGAGAGCAGCGCTACCTGCTGGCTTACTTTGAGAGAGGTGGGACAGAGAGGCCCGCATGCACACACACACAGAAAAGAAAGAGATCATGTTGGGAGATGTTGGGAGAGAGGGGCTGGCGTCCAATAGAGACAGGGAGAAAGATGGGGAGAGACGAGAGAGAGAGGGGGGGGGTAGAAAAAGAGAGGGAGAGGGGGAGGGAGGGACAGAGAGGGGCTGGCGTCCAATAGAAACAGGGAGAAAGATGGGGAGAGACGAGAGAGAGAGAGAGGGGGGGTAGAAAAAGAGAGGGAGAGGGAGGGACAGAGAGGGGTTGTCGTCAAATAGAAACAGGGAGAAAGATGGGGAGAGACGAGAGAGAGAGAGAGGGGGGGTAGAAAAAGAGAGGGAGAGGGAGGGACAGAGAGGGGTTGTCGTCAAATAGAGACAGGGAGAAAGATGGGGAGAGACGAGAGAGAGAGAGAGAGAGGGGGGGGGGGTAGAAAAAGAGAGGGAGAGGGAGAGGGAGGGACAGAGAGGGGTTGTCGTCAAATAGAAACAGGGAGAAAGATGGGGAGAGACGAGAGAGAGAGAGAGGGGGGGTAGAAAAAGAGAGGGAGAGGGAGGGACAGAGAGGGGTTGTCGTCAAATAGAGACAGGGAGAAAGATGGGGAGAGACGAGAGAGAGAGAGAGAGAGGGGGGGTTAGAAAAAGAGAGGGAGAGGGAGAGGGAGGGACAGAGAGGGGTTGTCGTCAAATAGAGACAGG
The DNA here is from genome assembly GCF_041734735.1 of Babylonia areolata. Lineage (NCBI taxonomy): Eukaryota > Metazoa > Mollusca > Gastropoda > Neogastropoda > Buccinidae > Babylonia > Babylonia areolata. The sequence goes on along the minus strand of NC_134883.1, from coordinate 831,287 downwards.
GAGAAAGATGGGGAGAGACGAGAGAGAGAGAGAGAGAGGGGGGGTTAGAAAAAGAGAGGGAGAGGGAGAGGGAGGGACAGAGAGGGGTTGTCGTCAAATAGAGACAGGGAGAAAGATGGGGAGAGACGAGAGAGAGAGAGAGAGAGAGGGGTTAGAAAAAGAGAGGGAGAGGGAGAGGGAGGGACAGAGAGGGGTTGTCGTCAAATAGAGACAGGGAGAAAGATGGGGAGAGACGAGAGAGAGAGAGAGAGAGGGGGGGTAGAAAAAGAGAGGGAGAGGGAGGGACAGAGAGGGGTTGTCGTCAAATAGAAACAGGGAGAAAGATGGGGAGAGACGAGAGAGAGAGAGAGAGAGGGGGGGTTAGAAAAAGAGAGGGAGAGGGAGAGGGAGGGACAGAGAGGGGTTGTCGTCAAATAGAGACAGGGAGAAAGATGGGGAGAGACGAGAGAGAGGGGGGGTAGAAAAAGAGAGGGAGAGGGGAGGGAGGGACAGAGAGGGGTTGTCGTCAAATAGAGACAGGGAGAAAGATGGGGAGAGACGAGAGAGAGAGAGAGAGAGGGGGGGTTAGAAAAAGAGAGGGAGAGGGAGAGGGAGGGACAGAGAGGGGTTGTCGTCAAATAGAGACAGGGAGAAAGATGGGGAGAGACGAGAGAGAGAGAGAGAGAGGGGGGGTTAGAAAAAGAGAGGGAGAGGGAGAGGGAGGGACAGAGAGGGGTTGTCGTCAAATAGAGACAGGGAGAAAGATGGGGAGAGACGAGAGAGAGAGAGAGAGGGGGGGGTTAGAAAAAGAGAGGGAGAGGGAGGGACAGAGAGGGGTTGTCGTCAAATAGAAACAGGGAGAAAGATGGGGAGAGACGAGAGAGAGAGAGAGAGAGGGGGGGTTAGAAAAAGAGAGGGAGAGGGAGAGGGAGGGACAGAGAGGGGTTGTCGTCAAATAGAGACAGGGAGAAAGATGGGGAGAGACGAGAGAGAGAGAGAGAGAGGGGGGGTTAGAAAAAGAGAGGGAGAGGGAGAGGGAGGGACAGAGAGGGGTTGTCGTCAAATAGAGACAGGGAGAAAGATGGGGAGAGACGAGAGAGAGAGAGAGAGGGGGGGGGGTTAGAAAAAGAGAGGGAGAGGGAGGGACAGAGAGGGGTTGTCGTCAAATAGAAACAGGGAGAAAGATGGGGAGAGACGAGAGAGAGGGGGGGTAGAAAAAGAGAGGGAGAGGGAGAGGGAGGGACAGAGAGGGGTTGTCGTCAAATAGAGACAGGGAGAAAGATGGGGAGAGACGAGAGAGAGAGAGAGAGAGGGGGGGGGGTAGAAAAAGAGAGAGGGGGGTAGAAAAAGAGAGGGAGAGGGGGGAGGGAGGGACAGAGAGAGGGGGGAGAGAGTGGGAGATCGACAGATGCTGCGAACGAGAAAACGTGCGTGCATGTAGGCATGACGCTCAGTAGTAATTATACACAAATAAAATACGAAGATGGAAAATTATCTATTTCAGTTTATAAATGATGATAGTTTGTATTGTGATACGATATTGAATTATTTAGGTATTTTGATATGATATCTATGATGAGCGTGTGATGTGTGTGTGTGTGTGTGTGTGTGTCTGTGTGCGGGCGCTAGTGGAGGGGGAGAAAATATCGGCGGCTGGGCCGTGACTCGAACCAGCGCGCTCAGATTCTCTCGCTTCCTATGCGGATGCGTTACCTCTAGGCCATCACTCCAAAATCCATGGTTAAGCAAATGTTTTATATGTATACAACCCAGTGGTTAAAAAAAACTATAGCTGTGGTTTGCCAAAGTGAAAGAATGGAAGAAAGCACCTCAGCTTTGTGCGCGGTGCAACTTACACTGACTGCGTACACACCTGTGGAGTGATGGCCTGGAGGTAACGCGTTTGCCTAGGAATCGAGAGAATCAGAGCTCGCTGGTTCGAATCACGGCTCAGCCGCCGATATTTTCTCCCCCTCCACTAGACCTTGAGTGGTGGTCTGGACGCTAGTCATTCGGATGAGACGATAAACCGAGGTCCCGTGTGCAGCATGCACTTAGCGGACGTAAAAAAAAGAAAAAACAAACAAAAACACGGCAACAAAAGGGTTGTTCCTGGCAAAATTCTATAGAAAAATCCACTTTGATTGGGAAAAAAAACTGCACACAGGAAAAAAAAAATGGATGGCGCTGTAGTGTAGCGACGCGCTCTCCCTGGGGAGAGCAGCCCGAATTTCACACAGAGAAATCTGTTGTGATGACAAGGAATACAAATACAAAAATTCATCATCATTTCATCATGTACCCAAGAAAAAAACAAACTGTGCAAGTTATCTGGTGCTCCTTGACGTTCGGTGAGCCCTGTGTATCAACCGACAGACACTGTGTATCAACCGACAGTCACTGTTTTGTCTCCACATCACCAGCCCTGTGTATCAACCGACAGTCACTGTGTATCAACCGGCAGACACTGTGTATCAACCGACAGTCACTGTGTATCAACCGACAGTCACTGTGTATCAACCGACAGTCACTGTGTATCAACCGACAGACACTGTGTATCAACCGGCAGTCACTGTTTTGTCTCCACATCACCAGCCCTGTGTATCAACCGACAGTCACTGTGTATCAACCGACAGTCACTGTCTCCACATCACCAGCCCTGTGTATCAACCGGCAGTCACTGTTTTGTCTCCACATCACCAGCCCTGTGTATCAACCGGCAGTCACTGTTTGTCTCCACATCACCAGCCCTGTGTATCAACCGACAGTCACTGTGTATCAACCGGCAGTCACTGTTTTGTCTCCACATCACCAGCCCTGTGTATCAACCGACAGTCACTGTGTATCAACCGACAGTCACTGTCTCCACATCACCAGCCCTGTGTATCAACCGGCAGTCACTGTTTTGTCTCCACATCACCAGCCCTGTGTATCAACCGGCAGTCACTGTTTTGTCTCCACATCACCAGCCCTGTGTATCAACCGGCAGTCACTGTTTGTCTCCACATCACCAGCCCTGTGTATCAACCGGCAGTCACTGTCTCCACATCACCAGCCCTGTGTATCAACCGGCAGTCACTGTTTTGTCTCCACATCACCAGCCTTTGAAAGAGACCTTCACCACCTTTCCACACTCACAATCTGTGTCAACAAGCACACACACCAACAGTGTGTGCTGGGCACAGTGAGATGTCACGGATTTCACCACACCAACAGTGTGTGCTGGGCACAGTGAGATGTCACGGATTTCACCACACCAACAGTGTGTGCTGGGCACAGTGAGATGTCACGGATTTCACCACACCAACAGTGTGTGCTGGGCACAGTGAGATGTCACGGATTTCACCACACCAACAGTGTGTGCTGGGCACAGTGAGATGTCACGGATTTCACCACACCAACAGTGTGTGCTGGGCACAGTGAGATGTCACGGATTTCACCACACCAACAGTGTGTGCTGGGCACAGTGAGATGTCACGGATTTCACCACACCAACAGTGTGTGCTGGGCACAGTGAGATGTCACGGATTTCACCACACCAACAGTGTGTGCTGGGCACAGTGAGATGTCACGGATTTCACCACACCAACAGTGTGTGCTGGGCACAGTGAGATGTCACGGATTTCACCACACCAACAGTGTGTGCTGGGCACAGTGAGATGTCACGGATTTCACCACACCAACAGTGTGTGCTGGGCACAGTGAGATGTCACGGATTTCGACGACAAAACAGCACCGTTCTTTTGAAGGGAAAGAGCAAACACTGCCAGACAACAGATCTTTGGGGTTTCTTTCCTTTGCCGCAGAAAGGTAATCAGCCCAACATCGTCACAACAAGGTGAACATCCTCCAGGCTGTAAGACTGATCCTTCACACCGGTCAGCTGGTGATTACTCTGCAAACAAACACACACACAAACACAGACACAAACACAGACACACACACAAACACAAACACGCAAACACGTAACCACATGTGAGAAGGGGGTGGGGAGGAGGTAGGGTGGAATGGGGGTGGGTACTGGAGACAACAAGGAACAGACAGACAGACATACACACGGTTAGAGAGTGAACAGGGGTGGGTGGGTACTGGAGACAACAAGGAACAGACAGACAGACATACACACGGTTAGAGAGTGAACAGGGGTGGGTGGGTACTGGAGACAACAAGGAACAGACAGACAGACATACACACGGTTAGAGAGTGAACAGGGGTGGGTGGGTACTGGAGACAACAAGGAACAGACAGACAGACAGACACACGGTTAGAGAGTGAACAGGGGTGGGTGGGTACTGGAGACAACAAGGAACAGACAGACAGACAGACACACGGTTAGAGAGTGAACAGGGGTGGGTGGGTACTGGAGACAACAAGGAACAGACAGACAGACAGACAGACACACGGTTATAGAGTGAACAGGGGTGGGTGGGTACTGGAGACAACAAGGAACAGACAGACAGACAGACGGACACACGGTTAAAGAGTGAACAGGGGTGGGTGGGTACTGGAGACAACAAGGAACAGACAGACAGACATACACACGGTTAGAGAGTGAACAGGGGTGGGTGGGTACTGGAGACAACAAGGAACAGACAGACAGACAGACACA
>NC_134883.1:821699-824199 GCF_041734735.1 Babylonia areolata | reverse complement strand
ATAAATGGATAAGTGATGACTCAGAGTGCCACAGTTGGCTGAGCAAGTTCAGATTAATTTTATGCAGTTTCAGTTTCAGTTTCAAGGAGGTATCGAAGCTTGCGGTACACCACATCTGTTGGGGGGGGGGGAGCCTGGTAAGGGGGGGGGGGGGAGAGCAGATGCCCTGATCTTAGCATAGACCGAAGGCACTGATCAGGCCTGGAGTGGTTCCATGTTACAGTGTCGTCCCAAAAGCCTGCCAACACTCACTGAACATTCGCTGGGCTATTGGAAAGATAGAGTGACCTGCAGTGGTACACAACAAATAGATAATGACGATAATGTTGATGATGATGATGATGATAATGATCGTAATTATCAAGTTTTTTACACACACGATAATGATGACGATGATGATAATGATGATGATGATGATCGTAATAATGATCATGCATTTAGCAACGTCAACAAAGGCGCTTTTCGTTTTCTTCTTATGCATCGGAAGGAGTTTGCATTGCAGACAGGACGAACATCGAGCACATTTGAATTTTCTTTCTATCTCTCTCTCCCTTCCTCTCTCTCTCTCTCTCTCTCTCAAGAAAAAATGAAAATGGTAGCTGGTTCATTGAGTTATCAAGTCAACCACTGTCTGTTATTTCTATGTAGGGTAATGATCCCAAGTGAGAAGCCGTCCACTGTCTGTCTGTCTGTCTGTGTGTCTGTGTGTCGACTTGTTGTTGAGACGCAGAGTGAGGGAGAGAGGGTGGGAGACAGTGATGGCCTAGAGGTAACGCGTCAGCATAGGAAGCGAGAGAATCTGAGCGCGCTGGTTCGAATCACGGTTCAGCCGCCGATATTTTCTCCCCTTCCACTAGACCTTGAGTGGTGGTCTGGACGCTAGTCATTCGGATGAGACGATAAACCGAGGTCCCATGTGCAGCATGCACTTAGCGCACGTAAAAGAACCAACGGCAACAAAAGGGTTGTTCCTGGCAAAATTCTGTAGAAAAATCCACTTCGATAGGAAAAACAAATAAAACTGCATGCAGGAAAAAATACAAAAAAAAAAGAAAAAAAAAGGGTGGCGCTGTTGTGTAGCGACGCGCTCTCCCTGGGGAGAGCAGCCCGAATTTCACACAGAGAAATCTGTTGTGATAAAAAGAAATACAAATACAAATACAAACGTGGTAGTGAGCAGTCATGTAGCATCTCTGCTGTATCTCTCATCTCCCTCCACCCTCCCACCCCCACTCTGCTCCCCTCCTCCCTCCCTGTCACCCACCCACCTCCATCCCTATCCTCACACATCATGCCGATCAAAGAGTCACGTGCACATTGATATAGTGTTCACACTATTTGATTCATTATCCAATATTTTTGTTCGTGGCCCACTCCTTTGTTTTTGGCCGGAGACCTGACAAATAAACCATTGTCTTGTCTTGTCTTGTCTTGTCTTGTATTCTCCCCTCTCTCTCTCTGTATATATGTATATACATATATATATATATGTTATATATATATATCTCACCCACACATACCGCACGCACACACAAACATACACACACTGTTTTTTCTTTGAAGACTGAGCTGTCGTCTCGCATTCTCAGCCTCTTTCCCCGAAGAATGGTGCCACTACATCGACTTAGGATTCGCTGTGAGCTGGTATAAAAAAAAATTAAAAAATCCAGGGATCCCACCAATGCCCAGACCGGATCGTTTGTGCCTGTGGGTGCCGTCGCAGACTGTGAATGTGAAAGGTCGTTGAGGTCTGGAAAGGTTGGAGTGACCCAACCAGGACAAACAGCTGACCGGCGGTTGGTATGGATATGTCAATGACGAAGATATGTCTGGTTTCAGTATTTTAAAAAAAATCATCAAGAGAGAGTGAGAGAGAGAGGGGGGGCGGAGACAGGAAGAGAGAGAGAGAGAGAGTGAGAGAGAGAGAGAGTGAGAGAGAGAGGGAGAGAGTGAGACAGAGTAAGAGGGAGAGGGAGAGGGAGAGAGAGTGATACAGTGAGAGAGAGAGAGGGAGAGAGGGGAGAGAGGGGGAGAGAGGGAGAGAGAGAGGGGGAGAGAAGAGAGGGGAGAGAGAGAGAGAGGGAGAGAGAGAGAATGAATTAATGAATCTTTATTTTCCAACGGTGAAGATATTAACACTTTGGCCGACTTACATGTATACCGTTGTTCTGAGAGACACACATGCATATACACATATAAATGTTGTTATACTCAATATGTAAAACATGGAGAGAGAGAGAGAGAGAGAGAGAGAGAGAGAGAGAGAGAGAGAGAGAGAGAGAGAGAGAGAGAGAGTGGCAATAATATATTCTAAACTCCGCGCCGTTTCGTGTAAAAAAACAACAACAACAAAAAATAGTGGCAGTTGTGTCATTTTCCGACAGATTGGTACAAACGTATATCTCTTCCTCTCCCTCTATGCTGAATCTGACGATCATCCGTGTCTTTGTCTTCCCCCTCAGTTTGTCTGTTTCTCTTTGTCTCGCCTCTCGATCCAGGT
>NC_134883.1:814199-816699 GCF_041734735.1 Babylonia areolata | reverse complement strand
GCAGGAGGAGAGGGAGAGAGGGAGAGAGAGAGAGAGAGGGAGAGAGAGAGAGAGGGAGAGAGAGAGAGAGAGTGCAAGATATATATATATATATATAGAGAGAGAGAGAGAGAGAGAGAGGGGGAGAGAGAGAGAGAGAGAGTGCAAGATATATATATATATATATATATATAGAGAGAGAGAGAGAGAGAGAGAGAGAGAGAGAGTGTGCAAGATATATATATATATATATATATATATATATATAGAGAGAGAGAGAGAGAGAGAGAGAGAGAGAGAGAGAGATGAATGGAGACACAGAGAGAGACACAGACAGAGATTTCAAAGCTGAACTCAGCACGTGACTGACATTATTTTCGATGCACATTGCTGTGTTGTGGTAGACGGGCCTGTTGCGCAACCCATTTTCGTTGGAGTAGTTTTTATTTACATGTATTTGTTTTGCAGCTTTTGACATTTATCTGACACAATACATTGTATTGTGTTCCCGCTTCTGCCTCTGTGCTGTCTGTCGAAATGTCTGTCAGTATGTCTCTTCACAGAGACGTAAAGTCTAAATCTTATCACTGCGTACTTCAAATGTCTATCCTGTCAGTATGTCTCTTCACAGAGACGTAAAGTCTAAATCTTATCACTGCGTACTTCAAATGTCTGTCAGTATGTCTCTTCACAGAGACGTAAAGTCTAAATCTTATCACTGCGTACTTCAAATGTCTATCCTGTCAGTATGTCTCTTCACAGAGACGTAAAGTCTAAATCTTATCACTGCGTACTTCAAATGTCTATCCTGTCAGTATGTCTCTTCACAGGGACGTAAAGTCTAAATCTTATCACTGCGTACTTCAAATGTCTGTCAGTATGTCTCTTCACAGAGACGTAAAGTCTAAATCTTATCACTGCGTACTTCAAATGTCTATCAGTGTGTCTCTTCACAGAGACGTAAAGTCTAAATCTTATCACTGCGTACTTCAAATGTCTGTCAGTATGTCTCTTCACAGAGATGTAAAGTCTAAATCTTATCACTGCGTACTTCAAATGTCTATCCTGTCAGTATGTCTCTTCACAGAGACGTAAAGTCTAAATCTTATCACTGCGTACTTCAAATGTCTATCCTGTCAGTATGTCTCTTCACAGAGACGTAAAGTCTAAATCTTATCACTGCGTACTTCAAATGTCTATCAAGACTCATCACTAGATACATTCTGTCATCGGGAAACGTGCAAACGTAGGAAAGGATCCATACACATTGAATATTTCATTGTTGTTTCCATGAAAATCTCATACATGCCATATACACGCAATTTGCCTTTCTTTGAAAATCCGGCCAAAAAATACCACTGTTCCACACACACACACACACACACACACACACACACACACACACACACACTGATTAAGCCACAAGTAACCAAATCCAGACTTGTTGTTTACTTGCAAGGGATGTTTAAAGCCCAGATTCTGTTGCCGCTCCCGTCTCGATCAAATAACAATCCACACTCACGTACTCTCAGTGACAGGGCGACAGGGAATGAAAAGCACAGGTGCGCTTGCTATAGCTGCTAAGAAAAACTGGCGGACTTGGCTCAATATTATTTTCTAGAATCCCAAATCACCATCCAGACACACGAAATACACACCGGTCGTGTCGAATATTTCTTGTCAGCGGAATAATCTACTTTTGTCCGTCTGCCTTGCCACGTACAGAAATCTGAAACCATCTTATCCAGGTACTGTTCATCGGGTATATGATTTATTGTCGAATCTATGTTTGTTTTATAATGTAACATTATATATATTATATATATTTTTAATATATGTTCATCGGCTATAATTATGATTTATTATGGAATCTATGTTTTATAATGTAAATATATATATATATATATATATATATATATATATATATATATATATATATATATATATATAAACATCCAAAGCATGGAAACGTTGGCTGCTTGATGGTGCCGAACATTGGGAATGTACAGTTGACCTACCAGGGGGAAGAAACAGCCGAAAATCATCAGCAAGAGCGGCATGAGACCTGACATAGTACTCCACTCCAAGGCAACGAAACAAGCGATTCTGATTGAGCTCACTGTGCCATAAGAAAGCAGAATAGAGGAAGCCCACATCTACAAGACCGAGAAGTATGCTAGTCTAGCCAGCAGCCTGAGAGAATTGGCTTCCAAGCCAAAGTCCTCGCGATACAGATTGGTGCAAGAGGGGCTCCTTTTTTCTGTTTTCTGGTCCTCGGCAGGTTCGAACCTGCACCTCCAGGGTGGTCGCCACTTCAGGGCTGAGTCACCTTTTCTGGCAGACGTTTTAACCACTGAGCTATAGTACGCCTAGTTTCAGTAGGGAAATCGAATCCTCATTCCCCCTCGACCAGATCCAGCTGGAACTCTTTTCTGCTACTTCTGCCATTGCCTTAGGAGCCCGTGTCCTCTCTCTGCCAGAAATCGACAGCTGTTTCATGAGGCTGTAGACAGATGCGCTC
>NC_134883.1:796699-809199 GCF_041734735.1 Babylonia areolata | reverse complement strand
TCACAGTTTAAAATAATAAACCATGAGAGTTAATACCCTTGATGAAACATAAAAATTTCTAGTCTTGACTTTTCTCAAAATGAAGTCCTTTTCACTTCATACGACGTTTAGAAGTACTTGTACTTGGCTCTACATGTTATTAGTTTAACAAAATACTCAATTTTCATATCAATTTTAAAACTATAAAACTAGAATGAACATAAAAGAGAAAATGAATTGACCCTGTCTACATTTCTGGCGGGTGTAACTAAACTTGCACATCTATCTAGATCCAGAGAAAACGGCTAAATGTTGCAGTGTGATTGCTGCGATAGCCACGTCTCCTTTACCGCGGGCTTAAAAAGACTTTTTAATTGCCCTTAATGATTTTTTGAATGCTCAAGATACACCAGAATAATATGATTTACACAGCGTTCTCACTGCGAATACCGCAATCGATTTATCGCCCTTTAAAAAAGCATGTTTAAATATTAGATTTTTGAAAGCTAGGATAGTGTAAAGGGTAAGACAGTTTCTTCTCACCCGAACACGCGGGGTTCGAATCTGCTGTTAGGACTTTTTTTTCTCTTTTTTCTTTTTCTTTTAACCCAAAGCTTTATAATAACAAATACAGAACACATTTTAACGATTAGATTTTTTTTTTAAAGTGTACCACAAGTGAGTCTTGAAGGCATTGCAAATCTTTTTCGTTTTAGACCCCCTTTTTTCCATCTGCTGATCTCTGTCTCTTTATCTAGATCACGTTCGTGTTCCTTTTTGAGTTCCGGAACCTTTGGACTTTTTCGTTTTGTTTTTCTACGTAATTCTTACTTCTGTTTGTTCTTTTTCTGCCTTGCCTTGAGTGGTTGACGTCACAATAGTCCGCGTGAATTGCGTACGTGTCGTAGCAATTTGGGTGTGATTGGGGACGAATCTCAATTCATTACGGAATGCCCGAATTTATATTAAATATCTTTGTGATGAGTTCATCCGAAAAAAATATTTGAATCCAAAATCCGTTTTTAATGCTTTACAATTTGTTGAAAGCAGGCAGGAGAGTGTGGTTTGAAATTGGGGAAATTCAACACACACACACACACACACACACACACACAAAAGGGAAAGATTAGTACAAGATGATCTGACCACTATATTTTCTGTTTTTGTCACCAGTTTCATTGTTTTATTTGTTGTTTGCATTTCAGTTTTTGGTGAATAATACCAGTGTTGTTACTTTTTTCATCTATACTCCAACAGGGGTCAAAGGATTAAAACATTCTTGATTCGAATCTTTAATCATTTCATTAGTTCATTTCTTTATATATCTTTTAATCATTTCATTAGTTCATTTGACTTATATATCTATTCACCCTGGTTTGGCCCCGTGGGGCTGGGGGGTAACATTTTCTGGCAATACAGGTGAAATGCTCCAGACTGTTCTTCCAAAATTGTGTCTCTGCAAACATTATTTTCGTGAATTTATTTTGTATGGCTTTCAGTTTGAAGCGAACGAAGCTGATGCGACAGTTACATCTTCTGGAAGCATGTTGTAACGATCACCTGAAAGTAGAATTCCAACAGCGTGTGATTTGTGGGGACTGGCAGTTTGAGTAACTGTGTTTTGTGGACTTGCGTCACTGTCATTTGTGGGGACTGTGGCAGTTTGAGTAACTGTGTTTTGTGGACTTGCGTCACTGTCATTTGTGGGGACTGGCAGTTTGAGTAACTGTGTTTTGTGGACTTGCGTCACTGTCATTTGTGGGGACTGGCAGTTTGAGTAACTGTGTTTTGTGGACTTGCGTCACTGTCATTTGTGGGGACTGGCAGTTTGAGTAACTGTGTTTTGTGGACTTGCGTCACTGTCATTTGTGGGGACTGTGGCAGTTTGAGTAACTGTGTTTTGTGGACTTGCGTCACTGTAATTTGTGGGGAAATTATACCGAACTAACTTTTGTGGCTAGGCTTGTTTCTTCTAATTTTTCCTTCTTGATAAGATTTATAGAAAGAACATTGCAGTTCAGAACTCTCTCTCTCTCTCTCTCTCTCTCTCTCTCTGTGTGTGTGTGTGTGTGTGTGTGTGTGTGTGTGTGTGTGTGTGTGTGTGTGTGAAACAATAACTGTGAGGTTGATAGTGATATAACAATGCCAATAAACCACACGCAGAAAGAGAGAGCACACCATGTGCTTTGAATCATTCCCCACTGAGAACAGTTTCCTAACGAAACGACCAAGTGGAGAACGCCACAATTCCTGGGCTTGTCAGCAATTTACTGGCAATAAAGGTGATATGCTGAGCATCGTTTCGCAAAATTGTGTCGCAGCGACATTCTTTTCATGTAATTCTTATCGCTTTGAGTGAAAGAGAACGTCGCCAGTGTGAATAATTATGTCTCAAGGAAGCGTGTGGCCTCCTGTAAACAGAATTTCTTGTGCGTGTGATTTATGGAGAAGAATCCTGTAATTCGCATGTTTCTATCGTGAAAACTGGCGTCACGAACATCTCGCTTGCGGGGTTTTCTATGTCACGTTCCAGACATTAGCCTCCTTAGTTTATCTTATTTTGTCCAATCTTGTTTTCCCCTAATCATACCTAAATTGTAACAAGGGAACACAATTTTGCTGAGCTATATAACATTGCTTTCCACGTTCCTGCAATTTTCAACACGCCCACATACAAACATCCCCCTCATCCACTCAACAAACACACACACAAACATATGCTGAGAGAGAGAGAGAGAGAGAGAGAGAGAGAGAGAGAGAGAGAGAGAGAGATGGATGGATGGATGGATGGATGGTTCATCAATTTATATGCATATGTGGCATATTTATAGGCATATGTAAAATGTACGGTAATAATCCCAAGTAAGAACCTTCCATTTCGTGCAAACTTGAAATTATAACCCCTTGAAATTAACATTTTGTTTATTCAATAAGAAATGTCATGTCATGTCTGTCTCTGTCTCTGTCTGTCTGTCTCTGTCTGTCTGTCTGTCTCTGTCTGTCTGTCCGTGTCTCTGTCTCTGTCTCGACACTTACCCATTCTTCACCACCATTCCATTAGTGGAATCTGTACAGATGATTTGACAATCTATAACTATTGTCGTCGTCATCATTATCATCGTTATCACCACAATAAACTTCACTACCCTCACCTCATTATCAAATTACCACCATCATCTCATTATCACACTCATCATAATAATGACATCATCATCATTGTCGTCGTTAAAGTCAAAGTAATCGACATTACAATCATCACCATAGTCATCATAATCATCACTATCATCATTCCTCTCAGTCGGTGTGAAAGGTGATCTATAATCTGTCATTGTCGTTGTTGAAATCAGCTTTACCTTCGTCGTCATCATCGTCGTCGTCGTCGTCGTCGTCGTCGTCACAATATTATCGCTTCGAGTCGAGCATCGATTTGAAATTGTAACTGTCCGTGTGAAGACCAGAAAAAGAGAGCGTGTGCTGATTAACGTTAAAATGGTTAAAATTCTGCCCGCATCAGCGATGGAGGTTTGCGAATCCAGCCCCCACGACTCAGACCCGTCGTCTGCTGTCTGGTGCCAGACCGTCTGTCAAGCAGATTATCCCTGATACCCTTCTCCCGCCCCCCTCCCTCCCCCACCTCCACGTGCAGATCCGACATTTCCTCTCCATCCTCCACCCCCTCCCATCCCCTTACCACCTCCCCTCTCTCCTCCCATCCCCTTACCACCTCCCCTCTCTCCTCCCATCCCCTTACCATCTCCCCTCTCTCCTCCCATCCCCTTACCATCTCCCCTCTCTCCTCCCATCCCCTTACCACCTCCCCACCCTCTCCCATCCCCTTACCACCTCCCCTCTCTTCCTGCTCTTTCCCCGAGCCCCCCCCCCCCCCACCCTCCCGGGCAGTCTCGCCATTGTTGTCGCGTCCATGTTGCTACATTTTGGTTCAGGTGAGTGAGTGATTTCAGCACGACTTTTTGTTTGTTTTTGTTTTCTTTCTCGGTACTTGTAACATGGAGAATAACACGAATGACTGAAGGAAGGAAGGAAGGAAGGAAGGAATGAAGGAAGGAAAGAAGGAAGGAAGGAAGGAAATGAGGGAGAGAGGGGGGAAGGAAGCAAGAAAGAAATGAAAAAGGAAAGAATGAATGAATGAATGAATGAATGAATTATTTGCTTGATTACTGATGGAATAAATTAATAACAGGAAGGAAGGAAATTATATAACTACATGAATTAACGTCGATGATTCATGTATCGTCCAGGAAGAATGGACGAAGGGGGGTGGGGAGGGGGGCAGAAAATATGTAATGAAGGATGAAAAGAAGGAAGGAAGGAAGGAAAATATGTATTATATAACTAGAGGAATTCAGGTGGATGGTTCATCTATCGCCATCGTCTTCATGTCCCCTGAGCGGCACGACAGGTGTGTGAGTGTTGTGAAAGAGCAGCAGAAGAAAACTACAGTGGACACAATATGTTGACACCTTGGAAAACGAGAGGGTTGTTGGCCAGGAGCCAGTGTCATTGCTCGGACGGAAGAGCCCAGAATAGGCGTAACCCGCTACTAACTGTGTGTAATGTGGAACTGACCAATGGCGTAGTTCGGTCAACGTAAGCATTTTAGTCACGTGTAACTGTCCAAAAGTTAGACCCAAGAAATGCAGCTGGCTCCTGCAGGGCATAATGGACAGGTGTAGGCCAGATCTGTGTTCAGTGGACCAAGGCAACGCTAAGGTTTTTATCATTGTCAAGCTGTCAAAATTTTGAACACATTTTCTGTTGTTGTTGTTGTTGTTTTTTATCTATTCATTTGTTGTTGGTCTTATTATCAATATTGCCTTTTTATTTCATTAATTCATTTATCTATTCTTTCTTCTTTTTTTCCCCGCATCTTTGTTTTATTTCATTATCTATCTGCTTAATTTTTATGCTATCCATTTATTTATTCATTTATCTATTTGTTTATTTATTTATTTATTAATCTAATGATGTATCCATTTATTTGTGTATGCACTTTTTTCCCGAGGCCTAAGTGCTGGGTTACGCTGCTGGTCAGGCATCTACTTAGCAGATGCGGTGTAGCGTATATGGGTTTGTCCGAACGCAGTGACGCCTCCTTGAGTAACTGAACTGAACTGAATTAAACTGGCAAGCTGTCCACCCCACATGATGCTTTCATCGCAGACTTGTACAACCACAAGAGAGATATATCTCACTGTGTCTGGCATTGTGCGACTCAGGGTTCTACACAAAAATGGTGATAGTCTTGGTCATGGCTATCTCGGACAGCACGCACAGGGGTCGTATCTAGATACATTTGATCACGTCTCTCCTCTCCTTGCTTTAAACTGGCTCCCAGTACAAGAAAGAATTACTTACAAAGTCGTCTCTCTTTGTTTCCAGTCCATTGAGGCTTCTGGTCCACAGTATCTTTCTGATGTCATTCATCCTTACATACCCTCACGCCAACTCCACTCTTCTTCTGACACCCGCATGCTTAGGATCCCCCCTGCTCGAACCAAAATGTATGGCCAATGCAGTTTTTCATACCAAGCCCCCTTTCTTTGGAATCAACTTCCTCAGCCTCTCTGTCTCTGTCACTCATCTTCGCTGTAATCTTTCAAATCCAGTCTGAAGACCCACCTTTTCCCCTCCTGAATAATTCTCAACAGCTCATCCCTTTCCAGTATGAACTAAAATGACAATTAGTGAGTGAGTGAGTCTTGATAGTTTCAGAAATTGTTGGTTATATTTTTGATTGTGTACTATTCACGATTGTGTGCTGAGACTTGTGTGTGTGCGTGCGCGTGTGCGCGTGTGCGCGTGTACGCGTGTGTATTGTGTGTATGTGTGTGTGTGGGGGGATATTTTTTGATAATGTTTGGTATCTTGTGTTCAATTTTTCCTTTTTGATATTTACATTTGTGTTCTATTTGTAAACACCTATGGCTTCTTTTCAAGATTAGGCGCAAATGCTCATAATAATAATAATAATAATAATAATAATAATTATAATATCTGGTGAGGCTGTCCGAAAGGCAGAGTCGATACAATGTCAGAGTGTATGGGTAATGATGGGGTCTTGAAAGGTGTGGACGAGAGAAGAGTTAGGGTATCGGTTGTCCCGACTGGGCTTTGGCTGATTCCTTACAGCACACAGACATAGGGGGTGGGCACAGGAGGCCGAGAGACACTGGACACTGGAATTATTCATTGTCTTTGCTCAAAAAAGATCTTTTGGACATGGGGACAACAACACAGATTTCATTTATTTTAGCTTCAACAAAAACAGTTAAAAGCTATACTTGCTCTCTAACCCTTTCAGTTAATTGAAACCAAGGAAAATGGACAGTGACTGGAAAGACTAAAAGTCACTTCCTGACAACAAAAAACCCTCAAGGGAATGGAACAAAGAGGGGGCGGGGAGAGACAGAGAGAGGGGGCGGGGAGAGACAGAGAGAGAGGGCGGGGAGAGAAAGAGAGAGGGGGCGGGGAGAGAAAGAGAGAGAGGGCGGGGAGAGACAGAGAGAGGGGGCGGGGAGAGAAAGAGAGAGAGGGCGGGGAGAGACAGAGAGAGGGGGCGGGGAGAGAAAGAGAGAGGGGGCGGGGAGAGACAGAGAGAGGGGGCGGGGAGAGACAGAGAGAGGGGGCGGGGAGAGACAGAGAGAGGGGTCGGGGAGAGAAAGAGAGGAATAGAGGGAGGTAGAGACAGAGAGAGGGAGCGGGGAGAGAACGAGAGGAAGAGAGGGAGGTAGAGAAAGAGAGAGGGGGCGGGGAGAGACAGAGAGGAAGAGAGGGAGGTAGAGAAAGAGAGAGGGGTCGGGGAGAGAAAGAGAGGAAGAGAGGGAGGTAGAGACAGAGAGAGGGGGCGGGGAGAGACAGAGAGAGGGGGCGGGGAGAGACAGAGAGAGGGGGCGGGGAGAGACAGAGAGAGGGGGCGGGGAGAGACAGAGAGGGCGGGGAGAGACAGAGAGAGGGGGCGGGGAGAGACAGAGAGAGGGGGCGGGGAGAGACAGAGAGGAAGAGAGGGAGGTAGAGACAGAGAGAGGGAGCGGGGAGAGACAGAGAGAGGGGGCGGGGAGAGACAGAGAGGGCGGGGAGAGAAGAGAGAGGGGGCGGGGAGAGACAGAGAGAGGGGGCGGGGAGAGACAGAGAGAGGGGGGTAGAGACAGAGAGAGGGGCGGGGGAGACAGGAGAGGGGCGGGAGAGACAGAGAGAGGGGGCGGGGAGAGACAGAGAGAGGGGTCGGGGAGAGAAGAGAGGAAAGAGGGAGGTAGAGAAGAGAGAGGGGCGGGGAGAGAACAGAGAGAGGAGGGGAAGGAGAGGGGGGGGGAGAGAAGGAGGAGGGGGTAGAGACAGAGAGAGGGGGCGGGGAGAGAAGAGAGGGGGGAGAGACAGAGAGAGGGTGCGGGGAGAAAGAGAGAGGGGGCGGGGAGAGACAGGAGGGGGGGAGAGAAAGAGAGAGGGGGTGAGAGAAGAGAGAGGGGGCGGGGAGAGAAAGAGGAGAGAGGGAGGTAGAGACAGAGAGAGGGGCGGGAGAGAACGAGAGGAGAGGGGAGGTAGAGAAGAGAGAGGGGGCGGGGAGAAAGAGAGGGAGAGGTAGAGACAGAGAGAGGGAGCGGGGAGAGAACGAGAGGAAGAGAGGGAGGTAGAGACAGAGAGAGGGGGCGGGGAGAGAAAGAGAGAGGGGGCGGGGAGAGAAAGAGAGAGGGGGCGGGGAGAGACAGAGAGAGGGGGCGGGGAGAGAAAGAGAGAGGGGGCGGGGAGAGACAGAGAGAGGGGGCGGGGAGAGACAGAGAGAGGGGGCGGGGAGAGAACGAGAGAGGGGGCGGGGAGAGACAGAGAGAGGGGGGCGGGGAGAGAAAGAGAGAGGGGGCGGGGAGAGACAGAGAGAGGGTGAGGTAGAGACAGAGAGAGGGGGCGAGGAGAGACAGTGAGGTAGAGACAGAGAGAGGGGGCGGGGAGAGACAGAGAGAGGGTGAGGTAGAGACAGAGAGAGGGGGCGAGGAGAGACAGAGAGAGGGTGAGGTAGAGACAGAGAGAGGGGGCGAGGAGAGACAGAGAGAGGGTGAGGTAGAGACAGAGAGAGGGGGCGGGGAGAGACAGAGAGAGGGTGAGGTAGAGACAGAGAGAGGGGGCGAGGAGAGACAGAGAGAGGGCGAGGAGAGACAGAGAGAGGGTGAGGTAGAGACAGAGTGGGCGGGGAGAGAGAGAGAGGGTGAGGTAGAGACAGAGAGAGGGTGAGGTAGAGACAGAGAGAGGGTGAGGTGGAGACAGAGAGAGGGGGCGAGGAGAGACAGAGAGAGGGGGAGGTAGAGAGAGAGAGAGGGGGCGGGGAGAGACAGAGAGAGGGTGAGGTAGAGACAGAGAGAGGGGGCGGGGAGAGACAGAGAGAGGGGGCGGGGAGAGACAGAGAGAGGGGTCGGGGAGAGAAAGAGAGGAATAGAGGGAGGTAGAGACAGAGAGAGGGAGCGGGGAGAGAACGAGAGGAAGAGAGGGAGGTAGAGAAAGAGAGAGGGGGCGGGGAGAGAAAGAGAGGAAGAGAGGGAGGTAGAGAAAGAGAGAGGGGGCGGGGAGAGAAAGAGAGAGGGGGCGGGGAGAGACAGAGAGAGGGGGCGGGGAGAGACAGAGAGAGGGGGCGGGGAGAGAAAGAGAGGAAGAGAGGGAGGTAGAGAAAGAGAGAGGGGGCGGGGAGAGAAAGAGAGAGGGGGGCGGGGAGAGACAGAGAGAGGGGGCGGGGAGAGAAAGAGAGAGGGGGGCGGGGAGAGAAAGAGAGGAAGAGAGGGAGGTAGAGAAAGAGAGAGGGGGCGGGGGAGAGAAAGAGAGAGGGGCGGGAGAGACAGAGAGAGGGGGGCGGGGAGAGACAGAGAGAGGGGGGCGGGGAGAGAACAGAGAGGCGGGGAGAGACAGAGAGAGGGGGGCGGGGAGAGACAGAGAGGAGGGGGGCGGGGAGAGAAAGAGAGGAAGAGAGGGAGGTAGAGACAGAGAGAGGGAGCGGGAGAGACAGAGAGAGGGGCGGGGAGAGACAGAGAGAGGGGGGCGGGGAGAGACAGAGAGAGGGGGCGGGGAGAGACAGAGAGGGCGGGGAGAGACAAGAGAGAGGGGCGGGAGAGACCAGAGAGGGCGGGGAGAGACAGAGAGAGGGGGCGGGGAGAGACAGAGAGAGGGGGGGCGGGGGAGAGACAGAGAGGGCGGGGAGAGACAGAGAGAGGGGGCGGGGAGAGACAGAGAGAGGGGTCGGGGAGAGAAAGAGAGGAAGAGAGGGAGGTAGAGAAAGAGAGAGGGGGCGGGGAGAGACAGAGAGGAAGAGAGGGAGGTAGAGAAAGAGAGAGGGGGCGGGGAGAGAAAGAGAGAGGGTGAGGTAGAGACAGAGAGAGGGAGCGGGGAGAGAACGAGAGGAAGAGAGGGAGGTAGAGACAGAGAGAGGGGGCGGGGAGAGAAAGAGAGAGGGGGCGGGGAGAGAACGAGAGAGGGGGCGGGGAGAGAAAGAGAGAGGGGGCGGGGAGAGACAGAGAGGGGGCGGGGAGAGACAGAGAGAGGGGGCGGGGAGAGAACGAGAGAGGGGGCGGGGAGAGACAGAGAGAGGGGGCGGGGAGAGAAAGAGAGAGGGGGGCGGGGAGAGACAGAGAGAGGGTGAGGTAGAGACAGAGAGAGGGGGCGAGGAGAGACAGAGAGAGGGTGAGGTAGAGACAGAGAGAGGGGGCGGGGAGAGACAGAGAGAGGGTGAGGTAGAGACAGAGAGAGGGGGCGAGGAGAGACAGAGAGAGGGTGAGGTAGAGACAGAGAGAGGGGGCGAGGAGAGACAGAGAGAGGGTGAGGTAGAGACAGAGAGAGGGGGCGGGGAGAGACAGAGAGAGGGTGAGGTAGAGACAGAGAGAGGGGGCGAGGAGAGACAGAGAGAGGGCGAGGAGAGACAGAGAGAGGGTGAGGTAGAGACAGAGTGGGCGGGGAGAGAGAGAGAGGGTGAGGTAGAGACAGAGAGAGGGTGAGGTAGAGACAGAGAGAGGGGGCGGGGAGAGACAGAGAGAGGGTGAGGTAGAGACAGAGAGAGGGGGCGGGGAGAGACAGAGAGAGGGTGAGGTAGAGACAGAGAGAGGGTGAGGTAGAGACAGAGAGAGGGGGCGGGGAGAGACAGAGAGAGGGTGAGGTAGAGACAGAGAGAGGGTGAGGTAGAGACAGAGAGAGGGGGCGGGGAGAGACAGAGAGAGGGTGAGGTAGAGACAGAGAGAGGGTGAGGTAGAGACAGAGAGAGGGGGCGGGGAGAGACAGAGAGAGGGTGAGGTAGAGACAGAGAGAGGGTGAGGTAGAGACAGAGAGAGGGTGAGGTAGAGACAGAGAGAGGGTGAGGTAGAGACAGAGAGAGGGGGCGGGGAGAGACAGAGAGAGGGGGCGAGGAGAGACAGAGAGGAAGAGAGGGTGAGAGAGGGGATGGACGGATAGAGGGGGAAGATGAAATAGAAAGGGGGATGAGGGAACACACACACACACACACACACACACACACACACACACACACACACACACACACACAACAGCTACGGGAAGAGACAATTAAGCCAGGTAGATAACCTGCCACCATCGAAGTATTTACTATCAAACACAGTTTTCAGCACACGCGTCGAACTTAAAAGACAGCTGAATGATGCAAAGCTGAACTGGATCCATTGTTAATTTGGATTTGTTTTGCTATGTATAACGGATTTTTGCACTGAATATAATTATTTGTTGTGTGTGCGTATGCAAGCAAGCAAGCAGACAAACGAACGCATTTACACAGAGTGATTGAGGGGTTTGTGAAAGAGACACCACAGGATCCAACACAAAACAGCAGCAACAACTAAAACCTCACAGATATACATTCATAAACACTCATCAAATTTTGAACAATGCACAAAAAATTCCATCATAACGAAAGAACACAGACACAGAATTTTGCTGAGTGGATATTGTTTTCCCGACCAATGAGAATGCTACGTACAGAGCACTTTCAAAATCAAAAACAAAAAACAAAAAAATGTTATTTGTATTTTCATGCAACTGAGGAGCAAGGAAAAGAGTATAAAAGATAACAATCAAAAACAAAATCAGGAAATCTGTTCAAGATGTATTTAGGTCATTATAGATGTCCTTTCTTTTTCTTCTTCTTCGTCTTCGTTCTCCATGACCGATACAGACATTGTTGATAAACCAGTTCTCACTAGGATGCCATGTATTTCAGCCTTTCTTCTGTTAGAAATGATTTGGTTGTATTATTCGTATCTGTAGATCAGTCTATGGCCAGGGAAAGAAGTTAAAGAGGAATGGAAATAAGGGATAAGAGGAGGAGGAGGTGGAGAAAAAGGGAAAGTAGAAGGAGGAGGAGAAGAAGGGAAAGGGGGAGGAGAAGAAGAGGAAGAAGGGAAAGGGGGAGGAGGAGGAGAAGAAGAAGGGAAAGGGGGAGGAGAAGAAGAAGGGAAAGGGGGAGGAGAAGAAGAGGAAGAAGAAGAATGGAAATGAATAGGAGGAGGAGGAAGGAAAGGAGGGAGAGAGAGGAGCAGAAAAGAAGAGCAGAGGGAGAAAGAGGAAAAGCGGGAGACAGAAAAAGAAGACGATAAAGAAAACTGTTCAGAACGAGACGTGCTGAGGGAGGAGAGGGGGAGAATGATGATGAGGAGACAGAAAAAGAAGAAGAAGAAGAAGAAGAGGGGAGGAGAAAAACTGCAGCGAACAGGCCATAATCCTGACACCCCTATTGATTCTGTGTGGCGTCTTGGGGCATGTGACTGAAGGCGAAGATAAAATGAGGTTATGACTGCATGTAGGTGTCAGAGAAAATGATGCCGAAATATAATCATGGAACACAGGTTAGCGAAAGGGAAAGATAAAAAAAAGGAACGAAAGAAAGATAAAGAAAACAAACGGAAAAGAAGTATTTTGGAAAGAAAGAGAAAAACAAAGAAAGATAAAGAAAAGAAAGGGAAAAGAAGTATTTTGGAAAGAAAGAGAAAAACAAAGAAAGATAAAGAAAACAAAGGGAAAAGAAGTATTTTGGAAAGAAAGAGAAAAACAAAGAAAGAAAAGAAAAGTACACGTACTCAGCCATCGAACATTTGATACAAGGCAAAGTTCTTCTATTGCTGACATGTATGGTGTGTGTGTGTGAATGTGAGTGTGTGTGTGTGTGTGTGTGTGTGTGTGTGTGTGCGTATTTGTGTGTGTGTTTGTTGTTGTTTTTTGTGTGTGTATGTGTATATGCGTGCATGCGTGCGTGCTTGTGTGTGTGTGTGTGTGTTCGCGCGCGCGCGTATGTACGTGCGCGCGTGCGGATCTCTGGTTCTGACGTTATTTGTTCGTTTCTTTTTTTTCCTCTCGCCCTCCTTTTTTCTCTCACCTCCATTCTTTGGCTGTCCATCTCTCTCTCTCTCTCTCTCTCTCTCTCTCTCTCTCTCTCTCTCAGTACAAAGTTCCACGCCAAGAACCAAACCCTGGGGACAGAAAAACAAGTTGGCGAAGAGAGAGAAAGCAGAGAAAGAAGTAGAGGAAGG
>NC_134883.1:779199-791699 GCF_041734735.1 Babylonia areolata | reverse complement strand
CACACACACACACACACACACACATATATATATATATATATATATATATATATATGTATATATCACTCACACACTCTCTCTCACTCCCTCTCTCTCACCCCACCCCCCTACTCTCTCTCTTCCTCCTCGTCATCTTTCTGTCCTACCCTATTCTTCCTCTCCCCCCCCCCCCCCCCCCCCATCTCCTGTAGATACCTCTTTCTGCTAGTTTTCCCTTGTCCTCCCTTCCCTCCTCTCTCTCTCTGTGTCTCTCTCTCTAGTTTTCCCTTGTCCTCCCTTCCCTCCTCTCTCTCTCTGTCTCTCTCTCTAGTTTTCCCTTGTCCTCCCTTCCCTCCTCTCTCTCTCTGTCTGTCTCTCTCTCTAGTTTTCCCTTGTCCTCCCTTCCCTCCTCTCTCTCTCTGTCTGTCTCTCTCTCTAGTTTTCCCTTGTCCTCCCTTCCCTCCTCTCTCTCTCTGTCTCTCTCTCTAGTTTTCCTTTGTCCTCCCTTCCCTCCTCTCTCTCTCTCTAGTTTTCCCTTGTCCTCCCTTCCCTCCTCTCTTTCTCTGTCTGTCTGTCTCTCTAGTTTTCCCTTGTCCTCCCTTCCCTCCTCTCTCTCTCTCTGTCTCTCTCTCTCTAGTTTTCCCTTGTACTCCCTTCCCTCCTCTCTCTCTCTGTCTCTCTCTCTAGTTTTCCTTTGTCCTCCCTTCCCTCCTCTCTCTCTCTGTCTCTCTCTCTAGTTTTCCTTTGTCCTCCCTTCCCTCCTCTCTCTCTCTGTCTCTCTCTCTAGTTTTCCTTTGTCCTCCCTTCCCTCCTCTCTCTCTCTGTCTCTCTCTCTAGTTTTCCTTTGTCCTCCCTTCCCTCCTCTCTCTCTCTGTCTCTCTCTCTAGTTTTCCCTTGTACTCCCTTCCCTCCTCTCTCTCTCTGTCTGTCTCTCTCTCTAGTTTTCCCTTGTACTCCCTTCCCTCCTCTCTCTCTCTCTGTCTCTCTCTCTCTAGTTTTCCTTTGTCCTCCCTTCCCTCCTCTGTCTGTCTCTCTCTCTAGTTTTCCTTTGTCCTCCCTTCCCTCCTCTCTCTCTCTCTGTCTCTCTCTCTAGTTTTCCTTTGTCCTCCCTTCCCTCCTCTCTCTGTCTGTCTCTCTCTCTAGTTTTCCTTTGTCCTCCCTTCCCTCCTCTCTCTGTCTCTCTCTCTAGTTTTCCTTTGTCCTCCCTTCCCTCCTCTCTCTCTCTGTCTCTCTCTCTAGTTTTCCCTTGTCCTCCCTTCCCTCCTCTCTCTCTCTCTGTCTCTCTCTCTAGTTTTCCTTTGTCCTCCCTTCCCTCCTCTCTCTCTCTGTCTCTCTCTCTAGTTTTCCCTTGTCCTCCCTTCCCTCCTCTCTCTCTCTGTCTCTCTCTCTAGTTTTCCTTTGTCCTCCCTTCCCTCCTCTCTCTCTCTCTCTGTGTCTCTCTCTCTAGTTTTCCCTTGTCCTCCCTTCCCTCCTCTCTCTCTCTCTCTGTCTCTCTCTCTAGTTTTCCTTTGTCCTCCCTTCCCTCCTCTCTCTCTCTGCCTCTCTCTCTAGTTTTCCCTTGTCCTCCCTTCCCTCCTCTCTCTGTCTCTGTCTCTAGTTTTCCTTGGTCCTCCCTTCCCTCCTCTCTCTCTCTCTGTCTCTCTCTCTCTATCTCTCTTTCTTCTAGTTTTCCCTTGTCCTCCCTTCCCTCTTCTCTCTCTCACTGTATCTCTCTCTCTATCTCTGTCTCTCTTGGCTTCTCTCTTTCAAGGACAGATTGGAAAAATTTGGCCATGCCTAAAAATCTTAATCCCTGAATAAAAAAAAAAACCCAACGTTTTTAGAGTTCTGAGTTCCCTGTCTGTTCTCTGTCCCTCCCTCTCTACCCCCCTCCCTCCCTCACTGTATGTGACACACACAGAACTCCTCTCTACCCCCCCCTCCCTCACTGTATGTGACACACACAGAACTCCTCTCTACCCCCCTCCCTCACTGTATGTGACACACATAGAACTCCTGTGTCAAGAAACAGAAAGGCAACACCACAGTAAACTAGACAGAAAGGAAAAGTTTGGGGAGACAAAAAGCACGGGGGATTAATTGGGAAGGAGGGGGGGGGTATGGAGCATGAAGCACAGGGTGACGAGGGGGTGGCCGGGGGGGGGGGGAAGGGAAGGGGGTGGTGTGTCTATTCTGGGAAAGGGGTGAGGGAAATGGAGGGGTTGATATAGTTATACAGGTCTTCTACACCTGACGTCTAGGTTGTCTGGATTTGTAACTGGAAAAAAAACTTTGTGATGAAAAAAGTGTCATCCGTCTTGTGTGTGTGTGTGTGTGTGTGTGTGTGTGTGTGTGTTCAAAGGAGGCAAAAAAAAAATTCATTTCCGCTAGAAGTTAGTTAGTCAGATTTGCAAATGCTGTCTAGATACTCTTTTGGTGTTAAAAGACATCTGTATTTCTCACCTTTTATGTGACACTGTTGTGTAGTTGGAAATATCTGTTCTGGGCAGGAAATCATTTTTCTGTAGTGGTCCTCTGTATTCCAACAGGAGTCAAAGGATAATTCAAACTTGAAACTTGTCTGTGTGTGTGTGTGTTTCTGTCTGTCTGTCTGTCTGTCTTTCTGTCTGTTGTCTGTATGTGAGCACGTGCGCGGGCGCATGTTTTCGAAAGAGACACAAACACTCAAAAGGAAAGGGTGGTGTCTATTCTCAATAGTCCAAGAGTAATTGTACTGACACATACTGCATCAGGAGTACAGAAAAGTAATCGATATTCAACCTGATCTCTGCACCAAACAACAAGGAAAGAACGTACCCCAAGTGTCTCTCCACCACCACCACCCCCTCCAACCCCCCACCCACCCTCTCGCCCATCCGTCGACAGCCCCAACCTCTCTCCTCACCCCGTATCGAAAGACGCGCAACAGGTGTGATCAACAGCAGCTGCTTACTGCAAGAGCACTCTAACTCCGCACACCACCTGGGTGGTAGGATTGGACAGGAGAGAGAGAGGGTGGGGGAGAGAGAGAAGAGGTGGGTGATGAACTGAGGGGGTTGAGAGAGAGGGGGGGAGAGAGAGAAGAGGTGGGCGATGAACTGAGGGGGTTGTGAGAGAGAGGGGGGGAGAGAGAGAAGAGGTGGGCGATGAACTGAGGGGGTTGAGAGAGAGGGGGGGAGAGAGAGAAGAGGTGGGCGATGAACTGAGGGGGTTGAGAGAGAGGGGGGGAGAGAGAGAAGAGGTGGGCGATGAACTGAGGGGGTTGTGAGAGAGAGAGGGGGAGAGAGAGAAGAGGTGGGCGATGAACTGAGGGGGTTGAGAGAGAGAGGGGGGGAGAGAGAGAAGAGGTGGGCGATGAACTGAGGGGGTTGTGAGAGAGAGGGGGAGAGAGAGAAGAGGTGGGCGATGAACTGAGGGGGTTGTGAGAGAGAGGGGGAGAGAGAGAAGAGGTGGGCGATGAACTGAGGGGGTTGTGAGAGAGAGAGGGGGAGAGAGAGAAGAGGTGGGCGATGAACTGAGGGGGTTGTGAGAGAGAGGGGGAGAGAGAGAAGAGGTGGGCGATGAACTGAGGGGGTTGCCGACGGACAGGGAAGAGTGCTCTTGCACTAACCTCTGTATTTATGTGGAGTGATGGCCTAGAGGTAACGCGTCCGCCTTGAAAAGCGAGAGAATCTGAGCGCGCCGGTTCGAATCACGGCTCAGCCGCCAATATTTTCTCCCCCTCCACTAGACCTTGAGTGGTGGTCTGAACACTAATAACACCATTCAAATAATGTTTTCTTGACATATCTCGATTATTTAAGAAATTATTTTAATTCGGCCGTAAAGGAGACGTTGACATTGCCTCAGGCACACTGCCACATGTATAGATACAAACCAGTCTGACAACAGGCTGACCGAAACTGAAAGAAACCCTTCGATCCATTTTTCTTTAGTGTTCATTTCAGTTAATTAAGTATCCACTTTAGAATATTCCTATGAAGTAAACACATCGATGCCACACACATAGTGACACACATAGTCAAGCACACAACACGCACAGGAGTGGACCTGTCACAACGAAACTTACTGCTGAGGGAAGAGGTGAGTTTTGAGACCAGATTTGAAAGAAGTGAGGGAGTCAGAATATCGGAGGTTTTCAGGGAGTGTGTTACACGTTTTTGGCGATTGAAATGAAAATGATTACAAAACATGATGTCTGTAGGTCTTACTTCTGATATGAGGTATCCTGAGAAGTCAAGTATAGAAGAAGAACAGGGTTGGCAACTCAGAGTAAAGATAATAATGGGAGGAGTTCAGAAAGATATTTTGGGTCAGACCCGCTGACTGCAAGAAAAAAGTCAGTGGATAGCTTATGGTGTATTGATCAGAAACAGGCAACCAGTGGAGAGACGGAAGGAGAGGAGAAATATGGAGATACCAAGGCTCAGCTCTGAGAGAAAGTGTGTGTGAGAGAAAGTGTGGGGTTGTAAAACAACAACAAAACAGCGTGGGACTAACAGTCACTTTCCTCACAGTGCTGTGACAGTGAGGTGAACACTTGTTCACTGACGTGGTCATGGTCTGGTCTTGAGGTGGTGAGCAGTTGTTTTCCGTTGACAGCCTCAGAGACGGTTGTACTGCCTACATCATGAGTCTTTTTGGTTTCTTTGTTCATTCATTTCTCTCCGTGTGTGTGTGTGTGTGTGTGTGTGTGTGTTTGCACTCTCCTTTTCAACTGTTGACGTTTTATGCCAGAAGTGGATGCCTGTCAACATGTCATAAAAGATCAAAGTGAAGAATTGCATGGACTTTGTGACGTTGAAAACAAAGATTTGATGTTCTGTCACACTTTGGCTTCTCCCGGTTTGAACTTCGGAAGTGGTTGTTTCGTCTGCAACGAGGCCTGTTTTTAAAGTCCGAGGTAAGAAATGCTAGCCTGATTTGTGTTTGCTATTGAGGCAATGGCGGTTTTCATTGCAAACAGTACAGGTTGCATCAGTTTGGTCGTGGGCTGTATGGGCGTAACATTCGTTTTTCGTAAAACACGAGATTTGAAATGGTTATGTCAAATTTTGGGATTTTCAAGCAGCACTTCCAAATCTACCACGGTTTTATATTTCAGAGATTTTGAAGTGGCTGGTGCATCTTCACATCAGTGCGACAATAACAATCCCAACTCATAGGATCAAACTGTAGGCTGACCATGTAATCTATCAAAAATAGCAGCGCTTTGCTTTCTTAAAGAATCTGCGCAAGATACGACAGGAAATTGATTTCCGTTTTCTTCCACTCCGTCTGTTTGATGTGTTTTGGTATTGATGTACATTCACCCCGATTTCATGCCAAAGGTTAATAATGTCAGGCAATTTTTGACTCACTTGTTTAAACAAAGTGAGTCTATGTTTTTACCCGGTGTTCAGTTGTCTGTGTGTGTGTGTGTGTGTGTGTGTGTGTGTCCGTGGTAAACGTTAACATTGACATTTTCTCTGCAAATGCTTTGTCAGTTGACACCAAATTAGGCATAAAAATAGGAAAAATTCAGTTCTTTCCAGTCATCTTGTTTAAAACAATATTGCACCTCTGAGATGGGCACAAAGAAATAAATAATGAAGCCTAATTATATGCAAACTGCATTTACTGTTATATTTATACTTTTTGCATTCTCAAAACTTGGCACTTTGATCTGATATTCTGACACAACAACAAGAGCAGTCATTATTATCATTTTTTGTTCAAACAGGAACTTCATGGAAGTTTTATTTATTTTGCAAACGTTTTGGTGCAGATAGTAAAAAAGGGAAATTACTCTGTAATTAATGCTAGGGGACTTAATTTGCTTTAAACTGATCTCTCTCATCTTAAACATTACATTTTGAAATTATACTCAGTACATAAAAAGCTTGTGTGTTTTACTCTCAGTGTACAGGCTTTCTACTCTGTTCATTCGCCCAAGTGGTCTTTTTCATAAAATACTAAAATCAATACGACGAGTGGACTTTACAGATCTTTTGGCTGAGACCTGAAGGTCATGGGCAAAAATAAATTGCGTACACATATTTACACACAGTCAAAGCGCGTGCTCATATTCTTCGCGAACGCGAACGACGCCATTTTGTTTCAAGTTGTTGACCTGCCCGTTCAATCCTATATTCAATGGACAATACACGATAACATGTGATGGAAAGTTGGAGAAGGAGACCGTTAAATATATATTCAGAGAAAGATTTGTGAACGCCTGATCACTTACTGGATTATGCCCCAAACTGCCATAAAAATATCCACAGAATCAGTGGGAATTCACAGTTAAAAATTGTAAACCATGCGAGTTAATACCCTTGAACTGATCACGATGAAACGAAAAAATTTCCAGTCTTGACTTTTCTCAAAATGAAGTCCTTTTCACTTCTTACGACGTTTAGAAGTACTTTTACTTGGCTCTGCATGTTATTAGTTTTACAAAATACTAAATTTTCATATCAACTTTAAAACTATAAAACTAGAATGAACATAAAAGAGAAACTGAATCGACCGTGTCGTACTACATTCCCGGCGGGTGTAACTAAACTAGTTCATCTATCTAGATCTAGTGAAAACGGCTAAATGTTGCAGTGTGTTTGCAGCGATAGCCATTAAAAAGAATTTTTCAATGCCCTTAAAGATCTTTGAATGCCCAAGATACACCAGAATAATATGATTTAAACAGCGTTCTGACTGCGAATACCGCAATTGATTTATCGCCCTTTAAAAAAAGTATGTTCAAATGTTAAATTTTAGAACGTCAGTTAAGGAGCCACGATAGTGTAATGGATAAGGCAGTTTCTTCTCACCCGAACACGCGGGGTTCGAATCTGGTTAGGACTCTTTTTTTTTATATTAAAAAAAAAAAAAATTTAAACGCGAAGCTTTATAATAACAAATACAGAACATATTTTAACGATTAGATTTTTTTTGATTTTTTTTTTTTTTTTTTTTTAGTGTATCACAAGTGAGTCTTGAAGGCCTTGCCTCTCTTGTTCAAGAAAGTTTTCGTTTGTCTGATTTCTTTTTCTGCAGGGTCCACTTTCTATGTTTTTACCTACTTGTTTGATTTTGTAAAATGAATATAATTTTTAGCAAAACTGATTAGATTTTTGTTTTTACCCCAATGTTGATAGAAGCAAGGTTTTTTTCTGCTTTTCGTTCGTTAACTGGATAAAGGAGTACAGAATTGTTTATGGACATATACCATTGTGAGACCATGTCAGTTGATTGTATCGCCATCGCATTAAATTATTTTGTTTTTAGTGTTCCCAAAACCAATGCACCTTGTACACGATGCCGAGTCACAGAATCTACCTTTAATCCATCCCACATGTTGTAGAATCTACCTTTAATCCATCCCACCTGTTGTAAAATCTACCTTAATCCATCCCACCTGTTCTTGCTGATGGTGTTTTGATCACAGAATCTACCTTTAATCCATCCCACCTGTTGTAGAATCTACCTTTAATCCATCCCACCTGTTCTTGCTGATGGGGTTTTGGTGGGAAACAAAAATAATGATACGAAATCCATAATATTCGAAACAAAGCTCTTAAAGACTGATTCCACACAGTCATAACCCCCCTCTCTTGACTGTAACAAAACACAGTCCATCAGTCCATCCCATATTTTCTCTTTACTTGTCAACAAGAATCATCATAAGAAACCATGGATTTTCGAAACAAAGCTCTTAAAGACTGCTTCCACACAGTCATAACACACACCAGGTGTGTCAGCTCTGAGCCGTGACGATCTGTATGCCCTGACGAAGCCTGTAGGTGTGGAGCTTATGGTCAGCCTAACTGTCTCACACGCCGTAACAGAGCCTCTGTAAAGACAACAGAGCATCTGCCGGTTCGGAGATATCTGACCCTCAAAGCTGCCATGCTGAACGTTAGGAGCTGTGGATTAGAGATCTTGGCTGTTATCTGATAGACTCGGTGTATATGTCTGCTGGACAGTTTTTACGAGCCTACAGTTCCGTTTTAACCCTCTCGCCTAACTGTTACTATTCATATAGTATTGGACGTTTTGTCGAGCCAAAATGCCCTGACTGTGAACCTTTACATATTTTGAAAAGTTTTGCAGGCCTGTATTTCCCTATGACAGTCTGTCATGACTGAACAGATTTTATGTTTTGGAAAAGGGTTGGGTCCAAATAAATAACCGTGTCCACAGTTCATGTTGCAGAACGTTTGGAACAGGAGAGGCATCATCCTGGAGACGAAGCTCAAAGTATACAAGGCCATAGTTCTCACCACACTGCTCTACGGATGTGAATCATGCACGGTCTACAAACGCCACGCCAAAAAGCTGAACCACTTCCACACCACCAGCCTCAGAAAACTTCTCAGCATAAAGTGGCAAGAAAAGATCCATGACACAGAGGTGCTCACTCGTGCAAACTTGCCCAGCATCTACACCATCTTGATGCAGGCCCAGCTGCGCTGGGCAGGCCATGTAGTTCGCATGCCAGACCACCGGCTCCCCAAGAAACTGTTGTACGGCGAACTCCAACATGGCAAGCGCTCCCATGGAGGCCAAAAGAAGCGCTTCAAAGACACCCTGAAAGCTGCTCTGAAGGCCTTTAACATCAGCCACGACACATGGGAGCTGAATGCAATGGACAGACCAAAGGCGCTAAATCCTGTGAGGCCAACAGAATCGCTGCAGCAGAGCAACGCAGACAGGCCAGGTAAAGCAGTGCTAGCAAGTCCCCGACAGCCGCCACCATCCCTTGTCCACACTGCGTCAGAACCTTCCGGGCGCGGATTGCCTGACCAGTCATCTGCGCACCCAC
Organism: Babylonia areolata; assembly: GCF_041734735.1. Classification (NCBI taxonomy): domain Eukaryota; kingdom Metazoa; phylum Mollusca; class Gastropoda; order Neogastropoda; family Buccinidae; genus Babylonia; species Babylonia areolata. Next base: position 782,938 of record NC_134883.1, on the reverse strand, counting down.
AGAGCCCAACCCACCCACCCCCAGGATGACTAGATGGTCCTCGTCGATCCCGACGGACGAACCCACACATCCGTGCTGGCTGTGTCCACAGTTCATGTTGCTGTCCTCAGGGCTGACACTGTCGATCCGTGCTGGCTGTGTCCACAGTTCATGTTGCCGTCCTCAGGGCTGGCACTGTCGATCCGTGCTGGCTGTGTCTACAGTTCATGTTGCCGTCCTCAGGGCTGACACTGTCGATCCGTGCTGGCTGTGTCCACAGTTCATGTTGCCGTCCTCAGGGCTGACACTGTCGATCCGTGCTGGCTGTGTCCACAGTTCATGTTGCTGTCCTCAGGGCTGACACTGTCGATCCGTGCTGGCTGTGTCCACAGTTCATGTTGCCGTCCTCAGGGCTGACACTGTCGATCCGTGCTGGCTGTGTCCACAGTTCATGTTGCCGTCCTCAGGGCTGACACTGTCGATCCGTGCTGGCTGTGTCCACAGTTCGTGTTGCCGTCCTCAGGGCTGACACTGTCGATCCGTGCTGGCTGTGTCCACAGTTCATGTTGCCGTTCTCAGGGCTGACACTGTCGCTGGGCGGGACAGATCGTCATGAACATAAATAAAATGGTGTGCATATCCACTCGCAATGCGCTCGACGTTTATGTTCGTATTTGTATTTCTTTTTATCACAGCAGATTTCTCTGTGTGAAATTCGGGCTGCGTTCCCCAGGGAGAGCGCGTCGCTACACTACAGCGCTACCCATATTTTTGCATTTTTTCCTGCCTACAGTTTTATTTGTTTCTCCTATCGCAGTGGATTTTTCTTACAGAATTTTGCCAGGAACAACCCTTTTGTTGCCGTGGGTTCTTTTACGTGCGCTAAGTGCATGCTGCACACGGGACCTCGGTTTATCGTCTCATCCGAATGACTCGAGTCCAGACCACCACTCAAGGTCTAGTGGAGGGGGAGAAAATATCCGTCGGCGGCTGAGCCATGATTCGAACCAGCTCGCTCAAGATGTTCTTGCTTCCTATGTGGACGCGTTGCCTCTAGGCCATCACTCCACACGTAGGTCAATGAACGTGCGGGAGTGTCTGCGGTGCACGCGCACACAGACACATGTGCACACAAGCACATGCAGGCACACACGCATTCTGGCATAAAAAAAACACGCACGCACGCACACGTGTGTTACTCTGTGTGTGTGTGTGTGTGTGTGTGTGTGTGTGTGTGTGTGTGTGTGTGTTAAGAGAGAGAGAGGAGGGGTGAGAGAATGAGAGAGAGATACATTCATAAGATTAATTCAGCACGTGTTGTACGTTTATATCAATGTGAGCAGCAACCATTTCAGTTCTTTCACGAATGATGTTGGGAATGAAATGGAAATGAAAACAACAACAAAAACTCGTCGTCCCCTCTGTGTGTGTGTGTGTCTCTCTCTCTGTCTCTGTCTCTCTCTCATTTTTCTCTCAGATTTGTGCTGTAAAAAGACAAGAAACCAACCCGTTGACAACGGAAATGTTTTGTAATAAAATAATGATATGAAAATACCCAGGGAAGACCCCCACACGTTTCCTCGCAAAGAAAAAAAAACGACCACGCTTTCTCACAACCCCATGCTTTCTCGGGAAGTGAGAGAGAGAGTGTTGGCGATGGCGTCTCGCACGCCTTCTGTGCGATGTGCCAGAATGTATGTGATTGTGAGAAAGAGTGCGCTCACAGGGTCAACGAACGTTTGGTTCCCAAGTGAGTGCTCTGTGAACATTTTCCTCCAGTTCCCAGAGATCAAGGCTCATACACGCCAACAACAAACGGCACAGCTGAAACAGCTGGTGAACACCAGGCAACAGACATCAGTGTCTATGACCAGGCTGAACCACACTCCGAGCTCATGTGAATCGAGAGGAAATAGTCCTGACTTGAAAGCAACGTGTACGTTCCCAGCAGTTACGGGCAGTGTTTTTCGCACGTGCTTCTGACAAATTTGGAACAAGACACCGACGAACAGCTGCTACTTGGCGACCCGACATCAATAGTTCCCCCGCTGTCTGCCTGTGGCTGAGAATGACTTATGTGACAAGAAACTCTAGGGAGAGCTGGACAGTACAAGGTCTTTAGAGAAGAAGCCCCCTCAGTCAAGTGTTTCGGCCCTGAACTCCTTACACTCTAAGGTGGCCGGGCCGCACCCAGGTCATGACTCCTGGATGCCCTTGTATTGCCGCCTTTTCTTTTTTTTCTGTTTTCCTGGTCCTCATCAGGTTCGAACCCTCCAGATGCTTGTACCTCTTGACTCCTTGTGGAGCATGGGGCTGCTACAGCACTCCTTGTGGAGCACAGGGCTGCAACAGCACTCCTTGTGGAGCATGGGGCTGCAACAGCACTCCTTGTGGAGCACAGGGCTGCTACAGCACTCCTTGTGGAGCACAGGGCTGCTACAGCACTCCTTGTGGAGCATGGGGCTGCAACAGCACTCCTTGTGGAGCATGGGGCTGCAACAGCACTCCTTGTGGAGCACAGGGCTGCAACAGCACTCCTTGTGGAGCATGGGGCTGCAACAGCACTCCTTGTGGAGCACAGGGCTGCTACAGCACTCCTTGTGGAGCACAGGGCTGCTACAGCACTCCTTGTGGAGCATGGGGCTGCAACAGCACTCCTTGTGGAGCATGGGGCTGCAACAGCACTCCTTGTGGAGCACAGGGCTGCTACAGCACTCCTTGTGGAGCACAGGGCTGCAACAGCACTCCTTGTGGAGCACAGGGCTGCTACAGCACTCCTTGTGGAGCATAGGGCTGCAACAGCACTCCTTGTGGAGCATGGGGCTGCAACAGCACTCCTTGTGGAGCACAGGGCTGCTACAGCACTCCTTGTGGAGCATGGGGCTGCAACAGCACTCCTTGTGGAGCATGGGGCTGCAACAGCACTCCTTGTGGAGCACAGGGCTGCTACAGCACTCCTTGTGGAGCACAGGGCTGCAACAGCACTCCTTGTGGAGCACAGGGCTGCTACAGCACTCCTTGTGGAGCATGGGGCTGCAACAGCACTCCTTGTGGAGCATGGGGCTGCAACAGCACTCCTTGTGGAGCACAGGGCTGCTACAGCACTCCTTGTGGAGCATGGGGCTGCAACAGCACTCCTTGTGGAGCATGGGGCTGCAACAGCACTCCTTGTGGAGCACAGGGCTGCTACAGCACTCCTTGTGGAGCATGGGGCTGCAACAGCACTCCTTGTGGAGCATGGGGCTGCTACAGCACTCCTTGTGGAGCACAGGGCTGCTACAGCACTCCTTGTGGAGCATAGGGCTGCTACAGCACTCCTTGTGGAGCAAGGGGCTGCAACAGCACTCTTGTGGAGCATGGGGCTGCAACAGCACTCTTGTGGAGCACAGGGCTGCTACAGCACTCCTTGTGGAGCACTGGGCTGCAACAGCACTCCTTGTGGAGCATGGGGCTGCTACAGCACTCCTTGTGGAGCATGGGGCTGCTACAGCACTCCTTGTGGAGCATGGGGCTGCAACAGCACTCCTTGTGGAGCACAGGGCTGCTACAGCACTCCTTGTGGAGCACAGGGCTGCTACAGCACTCCTTGTGGAGCACAGGGCTGCTACAGCACTCCTTGTGGAGCATGGGGCTGCAACAGCACTCCTTGTGGAGCATGGGGCTGCTACAGCACTCCTTGTGGAGCATGGGGCTGCTACAGCACTCCTTGTGGAGCATGGGGCTGCAACAGCACTCCTCCAGCGGACTAGGTGTTGGGCTG
>NC_134883.1:751699-769199 GCF_041734735.1 Babylonia areolata | reverse complement strand
CAGGCAGACAGACACAGAGAAACAGGCAGACAGATACAGAGAAACAGGCAGACAGATACAGAGAAACAGGCAGACAGACACAGAGAAACAGGCAGACAGATACAGAGAAACAGGCAGACAGAGACAGAGAAACAGGCAGAGTGAGACAGATACAGAGAAACAGGCAGACAGACACAGAGAAACAGGCAGACAGATACAGAGAAACAGGCAGAGTGAGACAGATACAGAGAAACAGGCAGACAGACACAGAGAAACAGGCAGACAGACACAGAGAAACAGGCAGAGTGAGACAGACAGAGAGACAGACCGTCTGTGACAGAGACAGGGGAATAACCACTGTGAAGTTTTGAAGCAGACAAGGTGCACTATATGAAATAAAACATTTCTGTGAATATGACATTAAAAAATCTGTTTAGTCATGTCTGCATTAATGGCGAAGAACTGCCCTTCTACACAAAGGTAAAATGTTTTTACACATGGTAGAAGGACAATGACTCCGTAACAGCCCTCGTCAAGAAGTCAGTGCAAGTATGTCAGTAGGTCGATAAGACAAAATGATACAAATTCTACATCATAATAAAGGAAATATGTCCACCGGAATGAGAAATTAAAATGCCAAACGTCAACTCTCCTCGAAACCACTGCTGTACCTTGTATGTATGATGACTTCAAACACGTGTGTCCGAATTACCTGACACAAAAATATGGGTTTATGGGTCTGCGGGCGCAAAAGCCGAGTGGTTAAAGTGTTGGACTTTCAATCTGTGGGTCCTGGGCTCGAATCTCAGTAACGGCGCCTGGTGGGTAAAGAGTGGAGATTTTTCCGATCTCCCAGGTCAATATTTATATGCAGAACTGCTTGTGCCTATTCGCACGCAGGAGACCAAATACGCACGTTAAAGATCCTGCAATCCATGTCAGCGTTCGGTGGGTTATGGAAACAAGAACACCCCAGCATGCACACCCCCAAAAACGGAGTATGGCTGCCTACAACCGAATAGTCCGATAAACCGAGGTCCCGTTTGCAGCATGCATTTAGCGCACGTAAAAGAACCCACGGCAACAAAAAATTTGTCCCTTGCAAGAATTCTGTAGAAAAATCCACTTCGATAGGAAAACAAATAGAATTGCAGGCAGGAAAAAAAAGAAAAAAAAGAGTGGCGCTGTCAGTGTAGCGACGTGTTCTCCCTGGGGAGAGCAGTCCGAATTTCACACAGGGAAATCTGTTGTGACAAAAAGAGTAATACAAATATACAAATACAAATACATGGCGGGGTAAACAAACAAAATGGTCATACACGTAAAATGTTATATGACTGTCCGAGTGTGCATGTGTGCGTGCATGAAATCTGATTGAATGACATTGATAATGCTATCAATGAACTGGCACAAGAAAAGGCACTCACCATTTGAGTTCTATATACGTGCTTATAGAGTGATGTTGATAATGACATGGCACAAAAAACGGTATTTACCATTTGAGTTCTATATACATGCTTATAAAGTGATATTTATAATGAAATGTCACAAGGAAAGGCACTTACCATTTGAGTTCTATATACGTGCTTATAAAGTGTTATTTATAATGACATGTCACAAGGAAAGGCACTCACCATTTGAGCTCCATATACGTGCTTATAAAGTGTTATTTATAATGACATGTCACAAGGAAAGGCACTCACCATTTGAGCTCCATATACGTGCTTATAAAGTGTTATTTATAATGACATGTCACAAGGAAAGGCACTCACCATTTGAGCTCCATATACGTGCTTATAAAGTGTTATCTATAATGACAAGTCACAAGGAAAGGCAGTCACCATTTGAGTTCTATGTACGTGCTTATAAAGTGTTATCTATAATGAAATGTCACAAGAAAAGGCACTCACCATTTGAGTTCTATGTACGTGCTTATAAAGTGTTATCTATAATGAAATGTCACAAGAAAAGGCACTCACCATTTGAGTTCTACGTACGTGCTTATAAAGTGTTATCTATAATGAAATGTCACAAGAAAAGGCACTCACCATTTGAGTTCTATGTACGTGCTTATAAAGTGTTATTTATAATGACATGTCACAAGAAAAGGCACTCACCATTTGAGCTCCATATACGTGCTTATAAAGTGTTATCTATAATGACAAGTCACAAGAAAAGGCACTCACCATTTGAGTTCTACGTACGTGCTTATAAAGTGTTATCTATAATGAAATGTCACAAGAAAAGGCACTCACCATTTGAGTTCTATGTACGTGCTTATAAAGTGTTATTTATAATGACATGTCACAAGGAAAGGCACTCACCATTTGAGCTCCATATACGTGCTTATAAAGTGTTATCTATAATGACAAGTCACAAGAAAAGGCACTCACCATTTGAGTTCTATGTACGTGCTTCTAAGTGATACTAATAATGAAATGGTACAAGAAAAGGTACTCAACCTTTGAGCTCAATATTCGTGCTGTACCGTGGAGACTCCTTCCTATTCCCACCCATCATTTATGATGCTCGTGTTCTTAGGTCAGACTTCGTAAAGGTTGATCACACAGGTTCTAAAAAATTGACACAGGGTGAAAGGCAGGTAGACTGACTGAGAATGAAAAGGCAGGCATACCAACTGGTTGCTTGGTTGAGCGATTGGTTGGTAGGAAAACATTGTTATGAGGGGGAGAGAGGTGGTCAGTTGGTTTCTCGTGTTTTTTTTGTTTTTTTTCTCACTGCTGTTTTTCAATTTGTTCGCTGATAAGTTGTTCATTTATTCTTTGCTCATGAACTTGTTTGTTAGCCTTGGCCTTGTTTCCCCTGTCGCGAACTGATTAACTGATTTATTGATTCATCTCTTAGTTCAGTGACTACCTGTTTGATAGTGTACAAACAGCATCGCTGAGACGATATCACCTGTTGACTACTTCATGTGACACCCCTGCCCTCAGAATGAAACAAACAACAACATGACTGTGATGTCAGAGTCAAATAAACGGTGGTAGTGAACATGCCGACAGACGCTTACAAAGCGTGCGTGCGCACGCGCGCGCGCGCACACACACACACACACACACACACACACACACACACACACACACACAATGAAAGTGAACTTACGTGTCCATTATGTAATGATGCACAGGAAAGTGAAGTTCATTTTGTATTTTGCTGTACTGTCTTGGATGATCTCAGAGAACGATTAATTCCTAAAAGGTTTCACAGATAACCTTCTGTTTTCAAACTTACATTGCTGTTAGCATCTGTGAATGAGAATGCTGTCAAACAATTTGCAATATAAGGCGTTTCAGATCTTGTAATCTTGTTTGTTGAGTTCAGTGTTAAATGTGATGTACTGTTGATTTAATGTTTTCACACACCACCCCCTTCATGAGGGGCTATGGCCTATTATGAAGAAAATATTCGCATTCGCATTCTCTCTCTTCTCTGCTCCCCCCCCCCCCCACACACACACACACAATCCCCCCCCCCACACACACACACACAATCCCCCCCCCCACACACACACACTTACCCATACTTCTTTCCTGACACCACCCCCACCCACCCACACACTCCCCCCCCCCCACCTTCCTCCCTGCCTCCCCACTGGGATGATACGTGTCTAGAGTACCACTTTTTTTTCCTCTGATCGATTGAAACCGGAGAGAGACGCCATATTCCGGCCAGCTTTATGACGAAGCTGAATCCCCCGACACTAGAACTGCTGGCATCAGAAACAGAAATAGGCCCTGTCGTCGAGGTGTCGGATTAACCTATCTCAACCTGCGCTGCGTATCAGCCCTTTTTTTTCTTTTTCTTCTTTTTCTTCTGTCGGGGAGGGGAATCTACTTCTGCTCAAGGCCCTGTTTGTCTGTTACGTGTGGGTGAAGTTGTTGTTGTTGTGTGTGTGTGTGTGTGTGTGTGTATGTGTGTGTGTGTGAACTGGTATGTGTGTGTGTGTGTGTGTGTGTGTGTGAACTGGTGTGTGTGTGTGTGTGTGTGTGTGTGTGTGTGTGAACTGGTGTGTGTGTGTGTGTGTGTGAACTGGTGTGTGTGTGTGTGTGTGTGTGTGTGTGTGTGTGTGTGTGTGTGTGTGTGTGAACTGGTGTGTGTGTGTGTGTGCGTGAACTGGTGTGTGTGTGTGTGTGTGTGTGTGTGAACTGGTGTGTGTGTGTGTGTGAACTGGTGTGTGTGTGTGTGTGTGTGTGTGTGTGTGTGTGTGTGTGTGAACTGGTGTGTGTGTGTGTGTGTGTGTGTGAACTGGTGTGTGTGTGTGTGTGTGTGTGTGTGTGTGTGAACTGGTGTGTGTGTGTGTGTGTTTCTGTTTCTATGTAAATTCAATAAGAGACGAAGTGCTGCATCCTCACTGGCCAAGAGGAGGTCATGTCGGGGGTGGGGAGCGGGGGCCAAAAGTCTGTCTGTCTTTTTTTTTCTGTGTTCTGAGCGCTAAAAGTTATTTGTTGTTCAAAATTGTACGTGTGTGACCTCTGTGTGCGTGTGTGTGTGTGTGTGTGTGTGTGCATGTGGGTGTGTGTGTGTGCATGCGTGCGCGCGTGGGTGTGCGGAAGAAGGGCAGGCCAGCGGTTGGCTGAAGAACTGCGTGTTTTGTTCTCAGCAGTTGCTTGCACCCTGAAGCCTTTTGTTTCAGCCTGTTTCATATCCTCCACCTTCATCCTCCTCTGTATCCCTTCCTCTTTGGTCTGTTTCACATCCTCCACCTTCATCCTCCTCTGTATCCCTTCCTCTTTGGTCTGTTTCACATCCTCCACCTTCATCCTCCTCTGTATCCCTTCCTCTTTGGTCTGTTTCACATCCTCCACCTTCATCCTCCTCTACATCCCTTCCTCTTTGGTCTGTTTCACATCCTCCACCTTCATCCTCCTCTGTATCCCTTCCTCTTTGGTCTGTTTCACATCCTCCACCTTCATCCTCCTCTACATCCCTTCCTCTTTGGTCTGTTTCATATCCTCCACCTTCATCCTCCTCTACATCCCTTCCTCTTTGGTCTGTTTCATATCCTCCACCTTCATCCTCCTCTACATCCCTTCCTCTTTGGTCTGTTTCACATCCTCCACCTTCATCCTCCTCTGTATCCCTTCCTCTTTGGTCTGTTTCACATCCTCCACCTTCATCCTCCTCTACATCCCTTCCTCTTTGGTCTGTTTCACATCCTTCCACCTTCATCCTCCTCTGTATCCCTTCCTCTTTGGTCTGTTTCACATCCTCCACCTTCATCCTCCTCTGTATCCCTTCCTCTTTGGTCTGTTTCACATCCTCCACCTTCATCCTCCTCTACATCCCTTCGTCTTTGGTCTGTTTCACATCCTCCACCTTCATCCTCCTCTACATCCCTTCCTCTTTGGTCTGTTTCACATCCTCCACCTTCATCCTCCTCTACATCCCTTCCTCTCTGGTCTGTTTCACATCCTCCACCTTCATCCTCCTCTACATCCCTTCCTCTTTGGTCTGTTTCACATCCTCCACCTTCATCCTCCTCTGTATCCCTTCCTCTTTGGTCTGTTTCACATCCTCCACCTTCATCCTCCTCTGTATCCCTTCCTCTTTGGTCTGTTTCACATCCTCCACCTTCATCCTCCTCTACATCCCTTCCTCTTTGGTCTGTTTCACATCCTCCACCTTCATCCTCCTCTACATCCCTTCCTCTTTGGTCTGTTTCACATCCTCCACCTTCATCCTCCTCTACATCCCTTCGTCTTTGGTCTGTTTCACATCCTCCACCTTCATCCTCCTCTACATCCCTTCGTCTTTGGTCTGTTTCACATCCTCCACCTTCATCCTCCTCTGTATCCCTTCCTCTTTGGTCTGTTTCACATCCTCCACCTTCATCCTCCTCTGTATCCCTTCCTCTTTGGTCTGTTTCACATCCTCCACCTTCATCCTCCTCTACATCCCTTCCTCTCTGGTCTGTTTCACATCCTCCACCTTCATCCTCCTCTACATCCCTTCCTCTCTGGTCTGTTTCACATCCTCCACCTTCATCCTCCTCTGTATCCCTTTCTCTTTGGTCTGTTTCACATCCTCCACCTTCATCCTCCTCTACATCCCTTCCTCTTTGGTCTGTTTCACATCCTCCACCTTCATCCTCCTCTGTATCCCTTCCTCTTTGGTCTGTTTCACATCCTCCACCTTCATCCTCCTCTACATCCCTTCCTCTTTGGTCTGTCTGCTGCACCCCCGCCCTCCCCCCCCCCTCCCTACACCCCCAGCCCACACCTCAAGTTGTCTGTCTGTCTGTCTGAGGTGAAGCTTTTATCCGATTCACTTTCCGGTCTTCTGTCTGTCTGTCTGTCTGTCTGTCTGTCTGCTGTCCATATATCTATCCATCCATCTATATCTATTAATCATTTATGTATTGGATATCTATTCGTGTTTGTTTTCTCTTTATCCGTTTAATTATCGAATTCTCTCTCTCTCTCTCTCCCTCTCTCTCTCTCTCTCTCCCTCTCTCTCCCCGCTATTTGGTCTGTATCCTGTAAGCGGCACTGACGGGCTAGATGAAGAAAAGCATACCTTTCAAACATTCATGAAATGGATATAATTATGTATCGTATATTAGGCTTTGTTAAATCTCTCTCTCTCTCTCTCTCTCTCTCTCTCTCTGTGTGTGTGTGTGTGTGACGGACTCAGCAATAAAATTCTGCTTCTATCACTGCCATATACAGTGCATCATCTGACATATATTTATAACCTCAGTATTTCAAAAAGTGTTTTTCCAACTATGTTCAAAACTGCTAAAATCATACCACTACCTAAAGTAAAAAATCCCTCTGACCTGAACGATTACCGACCAATATCAATACTATTATCGCTTTCTAAACCACTTGAAAAACACGTACACAAGCACCTTTTGCAATATCTTGACCGGCACAACTTGCTTCATCAGAATCAGTCAGGGTTTCGCCCAAAACACTCCTGTCAGACAGCCCTCACCAGTCTCTTAGATAAACTGATCACAGCTATAAATGACAAAAAAATCAACGGAATTGTATTTCTAGATTTGAAGAAAGCATTTGATCTCGTTAACCATCGAATACTTCTTGAAAAGCTACGGGTTTATCAGCTTGATACAAATTCTGTTAATTTTTTTGAGTCATACTTAAAAGAAAGAAAGCAGAGTATATTAGTAAACGGGACCTTTTCGAATGTGGGAATAACTAAAATGGGCATTCCCCAAGGCTCTGTGCTTGGCCCCTTATTGTTCAACCTTTATATCAATGATCTTCCATTATGTATCTCCTCATCTGCAATATCATGCGACATGTTTGCAGATGACTCTTCTCTTCATACATATGGAGTAAATTCAGAGCACATTAATGATAGATTACAAACCAGCCTAACCGAAGTATCCAACTGGTGTACAGAAAATAATATGCTCCTTAACCCAAAAAAAAACAAAGAGTATGATTGTGGCCACTCGCCAAAAGCACCAGCGTGGCTTAAATCCGCTCACTTTGTCAATCGATGGCCAAGCTATTGAACAAGTTACAGAACATCGACACCTTGGTGTCGTTATTGACAACCAGCTAAAATGGGAGGCACATATCAGTTCTTTATCAAGGTCAGTTGCAAAAACTGTTTACCTATTATCCCGTTTAAAACATGTCGTCAGTCCAGAGGCTTCCTATTTCTTTTTCCATTCTCACATCATGTCTAGAATTAATTACGTTTCAAACGTTTGGGACAACTGCAGCGAAGTGCACATGAAAAAACTAGATTCTGTACACAGACGTGCTTTAAAACACCTCAATGGTGTTTTACGAAACACACGCAGTCATCAATATCAACTACCAGCACCTCTTCCCTTGACAAAACACCTAATATTGAATAAGTGCGTACTTATGCATAAAATTATATTCGGTAAATGCCCTACTTATCTACACCAAACCATTGTCTGCTATGAAACTCGCAACCCTGACTCCCGAAATGCGACTCTTACTCTACCCAAGCCAAGAATAGACCTTTATAAATCGAGTTTGGCATATTCCGGCACGCACTGCTGGAACAATCTCCCCAAACACCTCAAAGAACCCTTTTCCACCACAACATTCAAAGAGAAACTTGGACAGTACATGCGTGCCGAAAGCCAGACCGAAAATCTGGTATAATATTGTCACTGACAATCCTTACAAACTATGTCGAAATGCGTCAATCAGTTGATAACGTATCACGCCATATAATATTATTTCAGAGATTTTCTCTTTACAGTGGACACAAACAAACGAAATCAAACTCTAGTCTGGTCACGTCTACAATTTTGTATACTTACATGTATTACAAATTGTGAACCAGCCTCACCCAACTCTTCTTTTTTTTCTTTTTTCTTTTTTCTTTTTTTTTTTCCCACACTGACATATCTTTACATCTCTGTCTGTCTGTGTCTCTCTCTCCCCTCTGTCTCTCCCTCTCTCTGTCTTTCACATAATGTGTCTATCTGTCCATATCTCTATTACCCGTCGCCTTATTTGCTGCCTTTTATGTCTCTTACATCTGTGTTTAAAATTTTATCGTTACTTTTCTGTGTTAATTTCACTTGAATCATTCATGTGTAGCATTCATGCTAGGGTTTTGTTGTTGTTTTTCCCTTGGTGTGTGTTAGTGTGTGTGTGTGTGTGTGTGTGTGTGTGTGTGTGTTAGTGTGTGTGTGTGTGTGCGTATGTGTGCGTGTGTGCGTGCGTGTGTTACTCGCTTCCGTTCCGTACAGATGTGAGTGATGTTGTGTCTCTCAGTTTGACGCTGTGTTATACTCGTACATTATACATGTATTAAGTATTCAGTATAACTACATTTATATGCGTACATGTTTGTGTGTCTCTTAGAACAACGGCTGATGTGTAAGTCGGCCAAAGTGCTAATATCTTCACCGTTGGAAAATAAATAAATAAATAAATAAATAAATATTCATTCATTCATTCATTCATTCTCTCTCTATCTATCTATCTCACACACACACACACACACACACACACACACACACACACACAAACAAACAAAAAAAACCACGCACACACACAATGACGCTGTGCTAATATCATCACAGTTCGAAATGTGCCACTAGTCGCGTCAGTGCTTACAAAGTGAGGTCCCCTAAAGATAATTTCTTGATACTTTACGTTGGTCAAACCACGTAGTGTATACGTGATTAAAGTTTAATCATTGATAGTCAAATAATGTATTATACAGGTGACAGTGTAAACAATGGTAGTCAAATAATAAACAGGTGATTGTAGTATAATCATTAGTAGTCAAATGATTTATTGAATAGGTGATTGTAGTGCAATCATTGGTGTTCAAATAATATATTCATGCAAGGAAATCACTTCAGCGAATTGGATGACTTCGGAGGATAATGTATCCTCGCACCTCTGTTGCAGTATCAGTAGCTCAAGGAGGCGTCACTGCGTTCGGACAACTCAGTATATGCTATACCACATCTGCCAAGCAGATGCCTGACCAGCAGCATAACCCAACGCGCTTTGTCAGGCCTTGAGACAAAAAGTACTGATTCCAAGGTTTTCAAAGAGGGGTACACGTGGAAGTGAAAGACAAACACCCTGTCCTGCTCACCTCTCCTGATGGGCCTTGCCTCGTGTTGATTTACACCGGGTACACCCTTACCCGCGGGTACACCTTTAAACTTTTATCCGCGGCCACGATGGTTTCTTGAATAAAACTGATCAGCTCTAAGCTGTGGGAGAGACTCCACGCATGTAGAACGTAGAGAAGACGGTGCAGCTATAGACATGATGCCAATGGCAAAACAGTTGTGAAGGGAAAGGGTGGGGGTGGGAGAGCTGATGATGGCGGCGTGGGATGAAGGTAAGGGGAGGGTAGAAGAGGTAAGTGTGAAGGTAAGGGGAGGGTAGAAGGGGTAAGTGTGAAGGTAAGGGGAGGGTAGAAGGGGTAAGTGTGAAGGTAAGGGGAGGGTAGAAGAGGTAAGTGTGAAGGTAAGGGGAGGGTAGAAGAGGTAAGTGTGAAGGTAAGGGGAGGGTAGAAGGGGTAAGTGTGAAGGTAAGGGGAGGGTAGAAGAGGTAAGTGTGAAGGTAAGGGGAGGGTAGAAGGGGTAAGTGTGAAGGTAAGGGGAGGGTAGAAGAGGTAAGTGTGAAGGTAAGGGGAGGGTAGAAGGGGTAAGTGTGAAGGTAAGGGGAGGGTAGAAGAGGTAAGAGGAGGTAGAAGAGGTAAGTGTGAAGGTAAGGGGAGGGTAGAAGAGGTAAGTGTGAAGGTAAGGGGAGGGTAGAAGGGGTAAGTGTGAAGGTAAGGGGAGGGTAGAAGAGGTAAGTGTGAAGGTAAGGGGAGGGTAGAAGGGGTAAGTGTGAAGGTAAGGGGAGGGTAGAAGGGGTAAGTGTGAAGGTAAGGGGAGGGTAGAAGAGGTAAGAGGAGGTAGAAGAGGTAAGTGTGAAGGTAAGGGGAGGGTAGAAGAGGTAAGTGTGAAGGGGGGGTAGAAGGGGTAAGTGTGAAGGTAAGGGGAGGGTAGAAGGGGTAAGTGTGAAGGTAAGGGGAGGGTAGAAGAGGTAAGAGGAGGTAGAAGAGGTAAGTGTGAAGGTAAGGGGAGGGTAGAAGGGGTAAGTGTGAAGGTAAGGGGAGGGTAGAAGAGGTAAGAGGAGGTAGAAGAGGTAAGTGTGAAGGTAAGGGGAGGGTAGAAGAGGTAAGTGTGAAGGGGGGGTAGAAGGGGTAAGTGTGAAGGTAAGGGGAGGGTAGAAGGGGTAAGTGTGAAGGTAAGGGGAGGGTAGAAGAGGTAAGAGGAGGTAGAAGAGGTAAGTGTGAAGGTAAGGGGAGGGTAGAAGAGGTAAGTGTGAAGGTAAGGGGAGGGTAGAAGAGGTAAGTGTGAAGGTAAGGGGAGGGTAGAAGAGGTAAGTGTGAAGGTAAGGGGGGGTAGAAGGGGTAAGTGTGAAGGTAAGGGGAGGGTAGAAGGGGTAAGTGTGAAGGTAAGGGGAGGGTAGAAGAGGTAAGAGGAGGTAGAAGAGGTAAGTGTGAAGGTAAGGGGAGGGTAGAAGGGGTAAGTGTGAAGGTAAGGGGAGGGTAGAAGGGGTAAGTGTGAAGGTAAGGGGAGGGTAGGAGAGGTAAGTGTGAAGGTAAGGGGAGGGTAGAAGGGGTAAGTGTGAAGGTAAGGGGAGGGTAGAAGAGGTAAGGGGAGGTAGAAGAGGTAAGTGTGAAGGTAAGGGGAGGGTAGAAGAGGTAAGTGTGAAGGTAAGGGGAGGGTAGAAGAGGTAAGGGGAGGTAGAAGAGGTAAGGGGAGGTAGAAGAGGTAAGTGTGAAGGTAAGGGGAGGGTAGAAGAGGTAAGTGTGAAGGTAAGGGGAGGGTAGAAGGGGTAAGTGTGAAGGTAAGGGGAGGGTAGAAGAGGTAAGTGTGAAGGTAAGGGGAGGGTAGAAGGGGTAAGTGTGAAGGTAAGGGGAGGGTAGAAGGGGTAAGTGTGAAGGTAAGGGGAGGGTAGAAGGGGTAGATGTTGTAACCAAAGAGCGTTTGGGATAATACTCCATCAGGTTCTCCTTCACCACAAGAAAGCACGGCTTCTTTAGCGTCGCTCCCTGTCGTGTGACTGGGAAACTGGACCAACAGATGTTATATTTATGGTGTCTGGAGACTGAACGTTTCTTCAGCCTACTGTCACCCACCACCACCACTCCTCTCCTTACCTCCTTCTCTTTCCCCGTCCTTTTTCTCCTTACCTCCTTCTCTTTCCCCGTCCTTTTTCTCCTTACCTCCTTCTCTTTCCCCGTCCTTTTTCTCCTTACCTCCTTCTCTTTCCCCGTCCTTTTTCTCCTTACCGCCTTCTCTTTCCCCGTCCTTTTTCTCTGAAAGTCCTTCTCTTTCCCCGTCCTTTTTCTCTGAAAGTTCCTTTCTCTTTCCCCGTCCTTTTTCTCTGAAAGTTCCTTCTCTTTCACCGTCCTTTTTCTCTGGAAGTTCCTTCTCTTTCCCCGTCCTTTTTCTCTGGAAGTTCCTTCTCTTTCCCCGTCCTTTTTCTCTGAAGTTCCTTCTCTTTCACCGTCCTTTTTCTCTGAAGTTCCTTCTCTTTCCCCGTCCTTTTTCTCTGGAAGTTCCTTCTCTTTCCCCGTCCTTTTTCTCTGGAAGTTTCCAAGTGGGAGGGGAGGGGAGGAGGAGGAGGGAGATACGAAGAGTGTGGATGAGACTGACGAGGATTTTATCGACCTGTAGTTTTGTGTCTGCATGCACCTTGTGTCTGTGTCTGTGCAGGGTCTTCCCTCGTCGATCATGCTTTCCTTTCAAGCACTGACTTGTCACATGATCGGTGCAGCAGGTATCCCGTGGGCCAGTCTGGACGTGTGTGTACACGGCGTCTCAGACTTGACACAACCCAATCCGGTGCCAGTCCAGACAGTTCAGTCTGCAAGGAGGGGGCCCTGAGAGAGTTGGGGGAGCAGCCAAATGATGCCACTTCTGACCCATGCCAGTCTAGTCTCTGTTGACAGCGGTCTGTTTCTGGGTCAAGGACACAGAGCAGAGAACAAGTTGACCGGTGATGGCTATTCGCTGTTGAGCCGTCTGTGTCGCGTTGACAAAAGGCACTGGGCATGCGCAGAGGCGTGTTTTTTTGTTTGTTTTTTTATTCCTATCGATTCTGTTTTTAGTTACGAGGATGATGAACTATGCCTGTTAAAATGTTGACAGCTTCAAAGCGTGCGTGACTGAAATTTCTTTCTCACAGTTCGTGCCGCTTATTAAAAAAAAAATCCATATGACTCTCCACCAATCAAGTTCTGACGCTGATGATTAATGCAGCTTAAAATGCTTGTCACGTTGTGTGGGACAAACAGTGCAGTGCCTGTGAAAATCAATGTGACCAGCTGAGCTCAGCTGAGTGGCTAAGTTGTGTGTTTATTCATTGTTTTCTGTAATGCCTTGCAGTTGTTGCGGTCTTCATGAAATGAGCAGCAACTTTGATAAATGCATGCGTGCACACAGCAAAAACAACAAAAAAGTATGAATATGACTTTTTCATGAATGTTAAAGTAGTTGTAAAATTCGTCTTTCTTGTTTTAATTATAGTAATATAGTGATCTTGTTATTGTTATAATCATTAGTAGCAGTCATTTGCATTATTTCATTCTTTGTTTCTGTGTATCATTATCATTATTGTTGCTATTATCAAAGTGTGCGTGCATACGAGAGCGCAAGTGCCTGAGGGAGAGAGAGAAAGAGAGAGAGAGAGAGAGAGAGTGTGTGTGTGTGTGTGTGTGTGTGTGTGTGTGTGTGTGTGTGGATGTGGATGTGGGTGTGTGCGCGCATGCAATTTATTCATGCATGTAAACATCCTTCAGTGCGGACCAGAAAACACATTCAAATAAAACATGCACACACCTACTTACATTCACAATGACACCCTGATCGCGAAATGTGCGTCACGTGCGTGGAATATAGTATGGACTGGTCCATTTTCACCACGGAGAAAGGGCGGACAGTGTCAGTGGAGGGAGATGTGGACAGCGGAAAGTACGGGGTGGGGGAGGGGGGTGGGGGGTGAGGACAGAGAAGGGGTATGGGGGAGGGTGGGGGGGAGGAATAAAACGCTACAAGCCGCTGCTAGGGAATACGTTGATAGGTATGTCTACAGCACATGACGCAAACAATGTAATACACCGGCGTCTGTCTGGAGATCTCTTCCAGACTCCTGTTTTGCTGTTGTTGTTGTTGTTGGTGGTGGTGGTTTTTTTGTCTGTTTGTTTTCTGCACTTTCATTGGCTACTTCCCTTCCCCCCTGCCCCACCCTCCACCGATCCACACCTTTCCCCTCGTTCTCACCCCCTGTCCACATCCACACCTTTGTCACCCCCTGTCCACATCCACACCTTTCCCCTCGTTGTCACCCCCTGTCCACATCCACACCTTTGTCACCCCCTGTCCACATCCACACCTTTGTCACCCCCTGTCCACATCCACACCTTTGTCACCCCCTGTCCACATCCACACCTTTCCCCTCGTTGTCACCCCCTGTCCACATCCACACCTTTCCCCTCGTTGTCACCCCCTGTCCCCTCGTTGTCACCCCCTGTCCACATCCACACCTTTCCCCTCGTTGTCACCCCCTGTCCACATCCACACCTTTCCCCTCGTTGTCACCCCCTGTCCACATCCACACCTTTCCCTCGTTGTCACCCCCTGTCCACATCCACACCTTTGTCACCCCCTGTCCACATCCACACCTTTGTCACATCCTGTCCACATCCACACCTTTGTCACCCCCTGTCCACATCCACACCTTTCCCCTCGTTGTCACCCACCACCACACGTAGTTGTTTATGTGTTTCAGCAGCCACCAGACTCGACTGACTGTTCAATGCCGTAAGATTTGTCGTCACGTCTCGGTTTGCTTGTCTCCTAGCTGCTTCCAGTGGGATAACATGGTGTGGGGGGGGGGGGGGGAGGGGTTTGAAGGTTAAAGAGCTTTGGAGGTGGGGGGGGGGGGGGGCACAACGCGTCAGGCGTGTTCATGTTCTGGATTAATGGCTGTGTGTGGTGTGTGTGTGTGTGTGTGTGCGTGCATGCGTGTGTCTGTGTGTGTCCGCGCACCCCCTAAGTAAGCTGCATATCACATCGTTGCTCATAGCACTATTCTTTGGTGAAACGCCATATCCTTCAATTAACCTGAAACAGACATTCACACATCGAAATCAAAATGAGGACTTTCTTATGAAACTGAAATTTTACCGAAATTTTGAGAGAGAAAAAATCTGGAAAATGGATTGACACATACATTACTGGACGTTATTTTATTTGGGCACGTGCGTGGTACACACACATATTCATGCATGCACACATGCACGTAGGCACGAGCGCACGCGGATACAGAGAGAGAGAGAGAGAGAGAGACTGACAGACAGACAGACAGACAGGGACAGAGAGAGCCATCAGCACCCCAGAACGAGAACATGTCTGACGCGTTAAGCCGTCTCGGCGCACGAAACAAAGCTCTTTAGCCCCGCGAGTCCAGAACAGCGGATTGACAGATGGAAAGGCAGGGAAAACAGGGGGCATGAAGTCAGTGCTAACAAACAACAAAGGTGTGAGGAGGGAAAGGACCTGGGGGTGTGGGTGTGGGGGGGGGGGGAGAGATTCCAGGAGGTGTTGGATGACTTGTTTACAGAGGGAGAGTGTATCGGTTGGGGGGTGGGGGTTACAGAGAACAGCCATCACCGGTCAGCTTGTTCTCTGCTCTATGTCCTTGATCCAGAAACAGACCGCTGTCAACAGAGACTGGACTGGCATGGGGCAGACAAAAAGTACTGATTCCAAGGTTTTCAAAGAGGGGTACACGTGGAAGTGAAAGACAAACACCCTGTCCTGCTCACCTCTCCTGATGGGCCTTGCCTCGTGTTGATTTACACCAGGTACACCTTTATCCGCAGGTACACCTTTACCCGTGTCAGTCAAGGAGCCTCTTGCTGTATCTAAATTTTAAAAAAATCTTTTTTTTCTTTTTTTCTTTTTTATTATTTTTTTTTGGGGGGGAAACAGTATCTACAACAGCAGAGGCAAACAGTCGTGTTTTTGTTGTTGTTTTTTCTCTGTGTGTTTTCTTTTCCTTTTTTTTATTCTATTATGTTGTAAATACTGTTTCAATAAAGTTTGTTGTTGTTTGGTTGTTGTTTTTTAAATTGGAGGTTGGGGCAAGCAGTCGTTTTATCTATTTATTTATTCATATATTTTGTTGTTGTTGTTGATACTGTTTCAATAAAAGAAAAACACATTAAAAAAAATAAAGAAAGATTTTCTTTTTTTTCTCTTTTTTTAGATACGGGAAGAGGCTCCATGACTGACGCCTAACCACTCACTGTCAGTTCATCCACAGTATCTGGGGGCCGTTTTCCACACAAGTAACTTGCAGTGGCCAGTAACTCTGCACAGTCTTCTGCAGCCTTCTCTCCACTTCGGCCCCTGAAACTTTCCGCCTCTCTCTCTCCGCCTCTCTCTTTCCTCTCTTTCCGCCTCTCTCTCTCCGCCTCTCTCTTTCCTCTCTCTCCGCCTCTCTCTTTCTTTCCGCCTCTCTCTCTCTCCGCCTCTCTCTCTTTCCTCTCTTTCTGCCTCTCTCTTTCCGCCTCTCTCTTTCCCTATCTCTTTCCTCTCTTTCCGCCTCTCTATCTCTTTCCGCCTCTCTCTCTCTCTCTTTCCGCCTCTCTCTTTCCGCCTCTCTTTCCTCTCTTTCCGCCTCTCTCTTTCTTTCCGCCTCTCTCTTTCCGCCCCTCTCTCTCTCTCTCTCTCTCTCTCTCTCTCTCTCTCTCCGCCTCTCTCTTTCCTCTCTTTCCGCCTCTCTCTCTCTCTCTCCGCCTCTCTCTTTCCTCTCTTTCCACCTCTCTCTCCGCCTCTCTCTTTCCTCTCTTTCCGCCTCTCTCTTTCTTTCCGCCTCTCTCTTTCTTTCCGCCTCTCTCTCTTTCCTCTCTTTCCGCCTCTCTCTTTCCTCTCTTTCCGCCTCTCTCTCTCTCTCTCCGCCTCTCTCTTTCCTCTCTTTCCGCCTCTCTCTTTCTTTCCGCCTCTCTCTTTCTTTCCGCCTCTCTCTCTTTCCTCTCTTTCCGCCTCTCTCTTTCCTCTCTTTCCGCCTCTCTCTTTCTTTCCGCCTCTCTCTTTCCGCCTCTCTCTCTTTCCTCTCTTTCCGCCTCTCTCTCTCTTTCCGCCTCTCTCTCTCTCTTTCCGCCTCTCTCTTTCCGCCTCTCTCTTTCTTTCCGCCTCTCTCTTTCTTTCCGCCTCTCTCTTTCCTCTCTTTCCGCCTCTCTCTCTCTTTCCGCCTCTCTCTTTCTTTCCGCCTCTCTCTTTCCCTCTCTCTCTTTCCACCTCTCTCTCTCCGCCTCTCTCTCTCCACCTCTCTTTTTTTCCACCTCTCTCTTTCCGCCTCTCTCTTTACGCCTCTCTCTTTCCCTCTCTCTCTTTCCGCCTCTATCTTTCCTCTCTTTCCCTCTCTCTCTTTACGCCTCTCTCTTTCCGCCTCTCTCTCTTTCCGCCTCTCTCTTTCCGCCTCTCTCTTTCCACCTCTCTCCAACCTGATGGAAATGTGTCAGCCCTTACGATGGCTTCTTCTTTAGCTGATGCTGCTGTATGACAGGCTTCATGTGCTATATGTGATATCAAATTGATCAATGCATGTTTCCTTTGACTTTTGCTCACACACACACACACACACACACACACACACACACACACACACACACACACACACACACACAGACCAACAGTCAGACAGACAGAGAGTACATCGAACCAATGCACACCGCTGATGATCCTTCTTAATTTACACTGCCAAAAGAAAGTAAATCTATTTGTGCATGAACATGGAATCATCATCATCATCATTATCATCATCATCATCATCATCATTATAACAAACATTATATTTGCGGTTATCATTATCGTTACTGTTGCCGGGTTGTTTTGTCACCTTGACTTTTACTATCAATGGACAGGTACAGTCACGAATCATCTTCCACGGGAGCATTATGATAAAAGAATATGAGAAAATGTGATGCTATTTCCTGCTCTGCTGATACCAGC